>NW_027175485.1:0-32500 GCF_028021215.1 Eschrichtius robustus | reverse complement strand
CTGCTTCTGCCTCCAATAGATTTCCTAAGCACTAGTGTTTTAAGGAACAGGTTAAAAAGAGAATCCTAATGTGATTTCTTGATAATGGGTGTGTTCCTTATCTTCTCCTAGTGTCTAAACTCTTCTCCATGGCTGGACACCCAAATAATATTCCTTGACGTGCTAAGGGGTATCTAGAGAGTGGGATAGGTTTAATAACTACCCTAACCCTAACGCGTACCCTAACCCTAACCCCTACCCTAACCCTAACACGTACCCTAATCCTAACCCGTACCCTAAACCGAGCCCTAACCCTCAAACTAACCCTAACCCTAACCCTAACCCATACCCTACGCCGTACCCGAACCCATAACCTAACCCGTACCCTAACACTAAACCTAACCCTAACCCTAACCCTAACCCTAAGCTACCCTTGACTGCTTCTGCCTCCAATAGATTTCCTAAGCACTAGTGTTTTAAGGAACAGGTTAAAAAGAGAATCCTAATGTGATTTCTTGATAATGGGTGTGTTCCTTAACTTCTCCTAGTGTCTAAACTCTTCTCCATGGCTGGACCCCCAAATAATATTCCTTGACGTGCTAAGGGGTATCTAGAGAGTGGGATAGGTTTAATAACTACCCTAACCCTAACGCGTACCCTAACCCTAACCCCTACCCTAAACCTAACACGTACCCTAATCCTAACCCGTACCCTAAACCGAGCCCTAACCCTCAAATTAACCCTAACCCTAACCCTAACCCATACCCTACGCCGTACCCGAACCCGTACCCTAAGCGGTACCCTAAAGCTAACCCTAACCCTAACCCTAACCCTAACCCTAAGCTACCCTTGACTGTTTCTGCCTCCAATAGATTTCCTAAGCACTAGTGTTTTAAGGAACAGGTTAAAAAGAGAATCCTAATGTGATTTCAGGATAATGGGTGTGTTCCTTATCTTCTCCTAGTGTCTAAACTCTTCTCCATGGCTGGACACCCAAATAATATTCCTTGACGTGCTAAGGGGTATCTAGAGAGTGGGATAGGTTTAATAACTACCCTAACCCTAACGCGTACCCTAACCCTAAACCCTAACCTAACCCTAACATGTACCCTAATCCTAACCCGTACCCTAAACCGAGCACTAACCCTCAAACTATCCCTAACCCTAACCCTAACCCATACCCTACGCCGTACCCGAACCCATACCCTAAGCCGTACCCTAACCCTAACCCTAACCCTAACCCTAAGCTACCCTTGACTGCTTCTGCCTCCAATAGATTTCCTAAGCACTAGTGTATTAAGGAACAGGTTAAAAAGAGAATCCTATTGTGATTTCAGGATAATGGGTGTGTTCCTTATCTTCTCCTAGTGTCTAAACTCTTCTCCATGGCTGGACCCCCAAATAATATTCCTTGACGTGCTAAGGGGTATCTAGAGAGTGGGATAGGTTTAATAACTACCCTAACCCTAACGCGTACCCTAACCCTAACCCCTACCCTAACCCTAACACGTACCCTAATCCTGACCCGTACCCTAAACCGAGCCCTAACCCTCAAACTAACCCTAACCCTAACCCTAACCCATACCCTACGCCGTACCCGAACCCGTAACCTAACCCGTACCCTAACACTAACCCTAACCCTAACCCTAAGCTACCCTTGACTGCTTCTGCCTCCAATAGATTTCCTAAGCACTAGTGTTTTAAGGAACAGGTTAAAAAGAGAATCCTTATGTGATTTCTTGATAATGGGTGTGTTCCTTATCTTCTCCTAGTGTCTAAACTCTTTTCCATGGCTGGACCCCCAAATAATATTCCTTGACGTGCTAAGGGGTATCTAGAGAGTGGGATAGGTTTAATAACTACCCTAACCCTAACGCGTACCCTAACCCTAACACGTACCCTAATCCTAAACCGTACCCTAAACCGAGCCCTAACCCTCAAACTAACCCTAACCCTAACCCTAACCCATACCCTACGCCGTACCCGAACCCGTACCCTAAGACTTACCCTAACAATAACCCTAACCCTAACCCTAAGCTACCCTTGACTGCTTCTGCCTCCAATAGATTTCCTAAGCACTAGTGTTTTAAGGAACAGGTTAAAAAGAGAATCCTAATGTGATTTCTTGATAATGGGTGTGTTCCTTATCTTCTCATAGTGTCTAAACTCTTCTCCATGGCTGGACCCCCAAATAATATTCCTTGACGTGCTAAGGGGTATCTAGAGACTGGGATAGGTTTAATAACTACCCTAACCCTAACGCGTACCCTAACCCTAACCTCTACCCTAACCCTAACACGTACACTAATCCTAACCCGTACCCTAAACCGAGCCCTAACCCTCAAACTAACCCTAACCCTAAACCTAACCCATACCCTACGCAGTACCCGAACCCGTACCCGAACCCGTACCCTAAGCCGTACCCTAACCCTAACCCTAACCCTAACACTAAGCTACCCTTGACTGCTTCTGCCTCCAATAGATTTCCTAAGCACTAGTGTATTAAGGAACAGGTTAAAAAGAGAATCCTAATGTGATTTCAGGATAATGGGTGTGTTCCTTATCTTCTCCTAGTGTCTAAACTCTTCTCCATGGCTGGACCCCCAAATAATACTCCTTGACGTGCTAAGGGGTATCTAGAGAGTGGGATAGGTTTAATAACTACCCTAACCCTAACGCGTACCCTAACCCTAACCCCTACCCTAACCCTAACACGAACCCTAATCCTAACCCGTACCCTAAACCGAGCCCTAACCTTCAAACTAACCCTAACCCTAACCCTAACCCATACCCTACGCCGTACACGAACACGTACCCGAACCCGTACCCTAAGCCGTACCCTAACCCTAACCCTAACCCTAAACCTAAGCTACCCTTGACTGCTTCTGCCTCCAATAGATTTCCTAAGCACTAGTGTTTTAAGGAACAGGTTAAAAAGAGAATCCTAATGTGATTTCTTGATAATGGGTGTGTTCCTTATCTTCTCCTAGTGTCTAATCTCTTCTCCATGGCTGGACACCCAAATAATATTCCTTGACGTGCTAAGGGGTATCTAGAGAGTGGGATAGGTTTAATAACTACCCTAACCCTAACGCGTACCCTAACCCTAACCCCTACCCTAACCCTAACTCGTAACCTAATCCTAACCCGTACCCTAAACCGAGCCCTAACCCTCAAACTAACCCTAACCCTAACCCTAACCCATACCCTACGCCGTACCCGAACCCGTACCCGAACCCGTACCCTAACACTAACCCTAACCCTAACCCTAACCCTAAGCTACCCTTGACTGCTTCTGCCTCTAATAGATTTCCTAAGCACTAGTGTTTTAAGGAACAGGTTAAAAAGAGAATCCTAATGTGATTTCTTGATAATGGGTGTGTTCCTTATCTTCTCCTAGTGTCTAAACTCTTCTCCATGGCTGGACCCCCAAATAATATTCCTTGACGTGTTAAGGGGTATCTAGAGAGTGGGATAGGTTTAATAACTACCCTAACCCTAACGCGTACCCTAATCCTAACACGTATCCTAATCCTAACCCGTACCCTAAACCGAGCCCTAACCCTCAAATTAACCCTAACCCTAACCCGAACCCATACCCTATGCCGTACCCGAAACCGTACCCTAAGAGGTACCCTAAAGCTAACCCTAACCCTAACCCTAACCCTAAGCTACCCTTGACTGCTTCTGCCTCCAATAGATTTCCTAAGCACTAGTGTTTTAAGGAACAGGTTAAAAAGAGAATCCTAATGTGATTTCAGGATAATGGGTGTGTTCCTTATCTTCTCCTAGTGTCTAAACTCTTCTCCATGGTTGGACACCCAAATAATATTCCTTGACGTGCTAAGGGGTATCTAGAGAGTGGGATAGGTTTAATAACTACCCTAACCCTAACGCGTACCCTAACCCTAACCCCTAACCTAACGCTAACACGTACCCTAATCCTAACCCGTACCCTATACCGAGACCTAACCCTCAAACTAACCCTAACCCTAACCCGAACCCATACCCTACGCCGTACCCGAACCCGTACCCGAACCCGTACCCTAAGCCGTACCCTAACCCTAAACCTAACCCTAACCCTAACCCTAAGCAACCCTTGACTGCTTCTGCCTCCAATAGATTTCCTAAGCACTAGTGTTTTAAGGAATAGGTTAAAAAGAGAATCCTAATGTGATTTCTTGATAATGTGTGTGTTCCTTATCTTCTCCTAGTGTCTAAACTCTTCTCCATGGCTGGACCCCCAAATAATATTCCTTGACGTGCTAAGGGGTATCTAGAGAGTGGGATAGGTTTAATAACTACCCTAACCCTAACGCGTACCCTAACCCTAACACGTACCCTAATCCTAAACCGTACCCTAAACCGAGCCCTAACCCTCAAACTAACCCTAACCCTAACCCTACCCCATACCCTACGCCGTACCCGAACCGTACCCGAACCCGTACCCTAAGCCGTACCCTAACCCTAACCCTAACCCTAAGCTACCCTTGACTGCTTCTGCCTCCAATAGATTTCCTAAGCACTAGTGTTTTAAGGAACAGGTTAAAAAGAGAATCATAATGTGATTTCTTGATAATGGGTGTGTTCCTTATCTTCTCCTAGTGTCTAAACTCTTCTCCATGGCTGGACACCCAAATAATATTCCTTGACGTGCTAAGGGGTATCTAGAGAGTGGGATAGGTTTAATAACTAACCTAACCCTAACGCGTACCCTAACCCTAACCCCTACCCTAACCCTAACACGTACCCTAATCCTAACCCGTACCCTAAACCGAGCCCTAACCCTCAAACTAACCCTAACCCTAACCCTAACCCATACCCTACGCCGTACCCGAACCCATAACCTAACCCGTACCCTAACACTAAACCTAACCCTAACCCTAACCCTAACCCTAAGCTACCCTTGACTGCTTCTGCCTCCAATAGATTTCCTAAGCACTAGTGTTTTAAGGAACAGGTTAAAAAGAGAATCCTAATGTGATTTCTTGATAATGGGTGTGTTCCTTAACTTCTCCTAGTGTCTAAACTCTTCTCCATGGCTGGACCCCCAAATAATATTCCTTGACGTGCTAAGGGGTATCTAGAGAGTGGGATAGGTTTAATAACTACCCTAACCCTAACGCGTACCCTAACCCTAACACGTACCCTAATCCTAACCCGTACCCTAAACCGAGCCCTAACTCTCAAATTAACCCTAACCCTAACCCTAACCCATACCCTACGCCGTACCCGAACCCGTACCCTAAGCGTTACCCTAAAGCTAACCCTAACCCTAACCCTAACCCTAACCCTAACCCTAAGCTACCCTTGACTGCTTCTGCCTCCAATAGATTTCCTAAGCACTAGTGTTTTAAGGAACAGGTTAAAAAGAGAATACTTATGTGATTTCTTGATAATGGGTGTGTTCCCTATCTTCTCCTAGTGTCTAAACTCTTTTCCATGGCTGGACCCCCAAATAATATTCCTTGACGTGCTAAGGGGTATCTAGAGAGTGGGATAGGTTTAATAACTACCCTAACCCTAACGCGTACCCTAACCCTAACACGTACCCTAATCCTAAACCGTACCCTAAACCGAGCCCTAACCCTCAAACTAACCCTAACCCTAACCCTAACCCATACCCTACGCCGTACCCGAACCCGTACCCTAAGCCTTACCCTAACAATAACCCTAACCCTAACCCTAAGCTACCCTTGACTGCTTCTGCCTCCAATAGATTTCCTAAGCACTAGTGTTTTAAGGAACAGGTTAAAAAGAGAATCCTAATGTGATTTCTTGATAATGGGTGTGTTCCTTATCTTCTCATAGTGTCTAAACTCTTCTCCATGGCTGGACCCCCAAATAATATTCCTTGACGTGCTAAGGGGTATCTAGAGACTGGGATAGGTTTAATAACTACCCTAACCCTAACGCGTACCCTAACCCTAACCTCTACCCTAACCCTAACACGTACACTAATCCTAACCCGTACCCTAAACCGAGCCCTAACCCTCAAACTAACCCTAACCCTAAACCTAACCCATACCCTACGCCGTACCCGAACCCGTACCCGAACCCGTACCCTAAGCCGTAACCTAACCCTAACCCAATCCTAACCCTAAGCTACCCTTGACTGCTTCTGCCTCCAATAGATTTCCTAAGCACTAGTGTTTTAAGGAACAGGTTAAAAAGAGAATCCTAATGTGATTTCTTGATAATGGGTGTGTTCCTTATCTTCTCCTAGTGCCTAAACTCTTCTCCCTGGCTGGACCCCCCAATAATATTCCTTAACGTGCTAAGGGGTATCTAGAGAGTGGGATAGGTTTAATAACTACCCTAACCCTAACGCGTACCCTAACCCTAACCCCTACCCTAACCTTAACACGTACCCTAATCCTAACCCGTACCCTAAACCGAGCCCTAACCCTCAAACTAACCCTAACCCTAACCCTAAACCATACCCTACGCCGTACACGAACCAGTACACGAACCCGTACCCTAAGCCGTACCCTAACACTAACCCTAACCCTAACCCTAACCCTAACCCTAAGCTACCCTTGACTGCTTCTGCCTCCAATAGATTTCCTAAGCACTAGTGTTTTAAGGAACAGGTTAAAAAGAGAATCCTAATGCGATTTCTTGATAATGGGTGTGTTCCTTATCTTCTCCTAGTGTCTAAACTCTTCTCCCTGGCCCGACCCCCAAATAATATTCCTTGACGTGCTAAGGGGTATCTAGAGAGTGGGATAGGTTTAATAACTACCCTAACCCTAACGCGTACCCTAACCCTAACCCCTACCCTAACCTTAACACGTACCCTAATCCTAACCCGTACCGTAAACCGAGCCCTAACCCTCAAACTAACCCTAACCCTAACCCTAAACCATACCCTACGCCGTACACGAACCAGTACACGAACCCGTACCCTAAGCCGTACCCTAACACTAACCCCAACCCTAACCCTAACCCTAACCCTAAGCTACCCTTGACTGCTTCTGCCTCCAATAGATTTCCTAAGCACTAGTGTTTTAAGGAACAGGTTAAAAAGAGAATCCTAATGTGATTTCTTGATAATGGGTGTGTTCCTTATCTTCTCCTAGTGTCTAAACTCTTCTCCCTGGCTGGACCCCCAAATAATATTCCTTGAGGTGCTAAGGGGTATCTAGAGAGTGGGATAGGTTTAATAACTACCCTAACCCTAACGCGTACCCTAACCCTAACCCCTACCCTAACTTTAACACGTACCCTAATCCTAACCCGTACCCTAAACCGAGCCCTAACCCTCAAACTAACCCTAACCCTAACCCTAACACATACCCTACGCCGTACCCGAACCCGTACCCGAACCCTAAGCCGTACCCTAACACTAACCCTAACCCTAACCCTAACCCTAAGCTACCCTTGACTGCTTCTGCCTCCAATAGATTTCCTAAGCACTAGTGTTTTAAGGAATAGGTTAAAAAGTGAATCCTAATGTGATTTCTTGATAATGGGTGTGTTCCTTATATTCTCCTAGTGTCTAAACTCTTCTCCATGGCTGGACACCCAAATAATATTCCTTGACGTGCTAAGGGGTATCTAGAGAGTGGGATAGGTTTAATAACAACCCTAACCCTAACGCGTACCCTAACCCTATCCCCTACCCTAATCCTAACAGGTACCCTAATCCTAACCCGTACCCTAAACCGAGCCCTAACCCTCAAATTAACCCTAACCCTAACCCTAACCCATACCCTACGCCGTACCCGAACCCGTACCCTAAGCGGTACCCTAAAGCTAACCCTAACCCTAACCCTAACCCTAACCCTAAGCTACCCTTGAGTGCTTCTGCCTCCAATAGATTTCCTAAGCACTAGTGTTTTAAGGAACAGGTTAAAAAGAGAATCCTAATGTGATTTCTTGATAATGGGTGTGTTCCTTATCTTCTCCTAGTGTCTAAACTCTTCTCCCTGTCTGGACCCCCAAATAATATTCCTTGACGTGCTAAGGGGTATCTAGAGAGTGGGATAGGTTTAATAACTACCCTAACCCTAACGCGTACCCTAACCCTAACGCGTACCCTAACCCTAACCCCTACCCTAACCTTAACACGTACCCTAATCCTAACCCGTACCCTAAACCGAGCCCTGACCCTCAAACTAACCCTAACCCTAACCCTAACCCATACCCTACACCGTACCCGAACCCGTACCCGAACCCGTACCCTAAGCCGTACCCTAACCCTAACCCTAACCCTAAGCTACCCATGACTGCTTCTGCCTGCAATAGATTTCCTAAGCACTCATGTTTTAAGGAACAGGTTAAAAAGAGAATCCTAATGTGATTCTTGATAATGGGTGTGTTCCTTATCTTCTCCTAGTGTCTAAACTCTTCTCCATGGCTGGACCCCCAAATAATATACCTTGACGTGCTAAGGGGTATTTAGAGAGGGGGGTAGGTTTAATAACTACCCTAACCCTAACGCGTACCCTAACCCTAACCCCTACCCTAACCCTAACACGTACCCTAAACCGAACCCTAACCCTCAAACTTACCCTAACCCTAACCCTAACCCATACCCTACGCCGTACCCGAACCCGTACCCGAACCCGTACCCGAACCCGTACCCTAAGCCGTACCCTAACCCTAACCCTAACCCTAAGCTACCCTTGACTGCTTCTGCCTCCAATAGATTTCCTAAGCACTAGTGTTTTAAGGAACAGGTTAAAAAGAGAATCCTAATGTGATTTCTTGATAATGGGTGTGTTCCTTATCTTCTCCTAGTGTCTAAACTCTTCTCCATGGCTGGACACCCAAATAATATTCCTTGACGTGCTAAGGGGTATCTAGAGAGTGGGATAGGTTTAATAACTATCCTAACCCTAACGCGTACCCTAACCCTAACCCCTACCCTAACCCTAACACGTACCCTAATCCTAACCCGTACCCTAAACCGAGCCCTAACCCTCAAACTAACCCTAACCCTAACCCTAACCCATACCCTACGCCGTACCCGAACCCATAACCTAACCCGTACCCTAACACTAAACCTAACCCTAACCCTAACCCTAACCCTAAGCTACCCTTGACTGCTTCTGCCTCCAATAGATTTCCTAAGCACTAGTGTTTTAAGGAACAGGTTAAAAAGAGAATCCTAATGTGATTTCTTGATAATGGGTGTGTTCCTTAACTTCTCCTAGTATCTAAACTCTTCTCCATGGCTGGACCCCCAAATAATATTCCTTGACGTGCTAAGGGGTATCTAGAGAGTGGGATAGGTTTAATAACTACCCTAACCCTAACGCGTACCCTAACCCTAACCCCTACCCTAAACCTAACACGTACCCTAATCCTAACCCGTACCCTAAACCGAGCCCTAACCCTCAAATTAACCCTAACCCTAACCCTAACCCATACCCTACGCCGTACCCGAACCCGTACCCTAAGCGGTACCCTAAAGCTAACCCTAACCCTAACCCTAACCCTAACCCTAAGCTACCCTTGACTGTTTCTGCCTCCAATAGATTTCCTAAGCACTAGTGTTTTAAGGAACAGGTTAAAAAGAGAATCCTAATGTGATTTCAGGATAATGGGTGTGTTCCTTATCTTCTCCTAGTGTCTAAACTCTTCTCCATGGCTGGACACCCAAATAATATTCCTTGACGTGCTAAGGGGTATCTAGAGAGTGGGATAGGTTTAATAACTACCCTAACCCTAACGCGTACCCTAACCCTAAACCCTAACCTAACCCTAACATGTACCCTAATCCTAACCCGTACCCTAAACCGAGCACTAACCCTCAAACTATCCCTAACCCTAACCCTAACCCATACCCTACGCCGTACCCGAACCCATACCCTAAGCCGTACCCTAACCCTAACCCTAACCCTAACCCTAAGCTACCCTTGACTGCTTCTGCCTCCAATAGATTTCCTAAGCACTAGTGTATTAAGGAACAGGTTAAAAAGAGAATCCTATTGTGATTTCAGGATAATGGGTGTGTTCCTTATCTTCTCCTAGTGTCTAAACTCTTCTCCATGGCTGGACCCCCAAATAATATTCCTTGACGTGCTAAGGGGTATCTAGAGAGTGGGATAGGTTTAATAACTACCCTAACCCTAACGCGTACCCTAACCCTAACCCCTACCCTAACCCTAACACGTACCCTAATCCTGACCCGTACCCTAAACCGAGCCCTAACCCTCAAACTAACCCTAACCCTAACCCTAACCCATACCCTACGCCGTACCCGAACCCGTAACCTAACCCGTACCCTAACACTAACCCTAACCCTAACCCTAAGCTACCCTTGACTGCTTCTGCCTCCAATAGATTTCCTAAGCACTAGTGTTTTAAGGAACAGGTTAAAAAGAGAATCCTTATGTGATTTCTTGATAATGGGTGTGTTCCTTATCTTCTCCTAGTGTCTAAACTCTTTTCCATGGCTGGACCCCCAAATAATATTCCTTGACGTGATAAGGGGTATCTAGAGAGTGGGATAGGTTTAATAACTACCCTAACCCTAACGCGTACCCTAACCCTAACACGTACCCTAATCCTAAACCGTACCCTAAACCGAGCCCTAACCCTCAAACTAACCCTAACCCTAACCCTAACCCATACCCTACGCCGTACCCGAACCCGTACCCTAAGCCTTACCCTAACAATAACCCTAACCCTAACCCTAAGCTACCCTTGACTGCTTCTGCCTCCAATAGATTTCCTAAGCACTAGTGTTTTAAGGAACAGGTTAAAAAGAGAATCCTAATGTGATTTCTTGATAATGGGTGTGTTCCTTATCTTCTCATAGTGTCTAAACTCTTCTCCATGGCTGGACCCCCAAATAATATTCTTGACGTGCTAAGGGGTATCTAGAGACTGGGATAGGTTTAATAACTACCCTAACCCTAACGCGTACCCTAACCCTAACCTCTACCCTAACCCTAACACGTACACTAATCCTAACCCGTACCCTAAACCGAGCCCTAACCCTCAAACTAACCCTAACCCTAAACCTAACCCATACCCTACGCAGTACCCGAACCCGTACCCGAACCCGTACCCTAAGCCGTACCCTAAGCCTAACCCTAACCCTAACACTAAGCTACCCTTGACTGCTTCTGCCTCCAATAGATTTCCTAAGCACTAGTGTATTAAGGAACAGGTTAAAAAGAGAATCCTAATGTGATTTCAGGATAATGGGTGTGTTCCTTAACTTCTCCTAGTGTCTAAACTCTTCTCCATGGCTGGACCCCCAAATAATACTCCTTGACGTGCTAAGGGGTATCTAGAGAGTGGGATAGGTTTAATAACTACCCTAACCCTAACGCGTACCCTAACCCTAACCCCTACCCTAATCCTAACACGAACCCTAATCCTAACCCGTACCCTAAACCGAGCCCTAACCTTCAAACCAACCCTAACCCTAACCCTAACCCATACCCTACGCCGTACACGAACACGTACCCGAACCCGTACCCTAAGCCGTACCCTAAACTTAACCCTAACCCTAAACCTAAGCTACCCTTGACTGCTTCTGCCTCCAATAGATTTCCTAAGCACTAGTGTTTTAAGGAACAGGTTAAAAAGAGAATCCTAATGTGATTTCTTGATAATGGGTGTGTTCCTTATCTTCTCCTAGTGTCTAATCTCTTCTCCATGGCTGGACACCCAAATAATATTCCTTGACGTGCTAAGGGGTATCTAGAGAGTGGGATAGGTTTAATAACTACCCTAACCCTAACGCGTACCCTAACCCTAACCCCTACCCTAACCCTAACTCGTACCCTAATCCTAACCCGTACCCTAAACCGAGCCCTAACCCTCAAACTAACCCTAACCCTAACCCTAACCCATACCCTACGCCGTACCCGAACCCGTACCCGAACCCGTACCCTAACACTAACCCTAACCCTAACCCTAACCCTAAGCTACCCTTGACTGCTTCTGCCTCTAATAGATTTCCTAAGCACTAGTGTTTTAAGGAACAGGTTAAAAAGAGAATCCTAATGTGATTTCTTGATAATGGGTGTGTTCCTTATCTTCTCCTAGTGTCTAAACTCTTCTCCATGGCTGGACCCCCAAATAATATTCCTTGACGTGTTAAGGGGTATCTAGAGAGTGGGATAGGTTTAATAACTACCCTAACCCTAACGCGTACCCTAATCCTAACACGTATCCTAATCCTAACCCGTACCCTAAACCGAGCCCTAACCCTCAAATTAACCCTAACCCTAACCCGAACCCATACCCTATGCCGTACCCGAACCCGTACCCTAAGAGGTACCCTAAAGCTAACCCTAACCCTAACCCTAACCCTAACCCTAAGCTACCCTTGACTGCTTCTGCCTCCAATAGATTTCCTAAGCACTAGTGTTTTAAGGAACAGGTTAAAAAGAGAATCCTAATGTGATTTCAGGATAATGGGTGTGTTCCTTATCTTCTCCTAGTGTCTAAACTCTTCTCCTTGGTTGGACACCCAAATAATATTCCTTGACGTGCTAAGGGGTATCTAGAGAGTGGGATAGGTTTAATAACTACCCTAACCCTAACGCGTACCCTAACCCTAACCCCTAACCTAACGCTAACACGTACCCTAATCCTAACCCGTACCCTATACCGAGACCTAACCCTCAAACTAACCCTAACCCTAACCCGAACCCATACCCTACGCCGTACCCGAACCCGTACCCGAACCCGTACCCTAAGCCGTACCCTAACCCTAAACCTAACCCTAACCCTAACCCTAAGCAACCCTTGACTGCTTCTGCCTCCAATAGATTTCCTAAGCACTAGTGTTTTAAGGAATAGGTTAAAAAGAGAATCCTAATGTGATTTCTTGATAATGTGTGTGTTCCTTATCTTCTCCTAGTGTCTAAACTCTTCTCCATGGCTGGACCCCCAAATAATATTCCTTGACGTGCTAAGGGGTATCTAGAGAGTGGGATAGGTTTAATAACTACCCTAACCCTAACGCGTACCCTAACCCTAACACGTACCCTAATCCTAAACCGTACCCTAAACCGAGCCCTAACCCTCAAACTAACCCTAACCCTAACCCTACCCCATACCCTACGCCGTACCCGAACCGTACCCGAACCCGTACCCTAAGCCGTACCCTAACCCTAACCCTAACCCTAAGCTACCCTTGACTGCTTCTGCCTCCAATAGATTTCCTAAGCACTAGTGTTTTAAGGAACAGGTTAAAAAGAGAATCATAATGTGATTTCTTGATAATGGGTGTGTTCCTTATCTTCTCCTAGTGTCTAAACTCTTCTCCATGGCTGGACACCCAAATAATATTCCTTGACGTGCTAAGGGGTATCTAGAGAGTGGGATAGGTTTAATAACTAACCTAACCCTAACGCGTACCCTAACCCTAACCCCTACCCTAACCCTAACACGTACCCTAATCCTAACCCGTACCCTAAACCGAGCCCTAACCCTCAAACTAACCCTAACCCTAACCCTAACCCATACCCTACGCCGTACCCGAACCCATAACCTAACCCGTACCCTAACACTAAACCTAACCCTAACCCTAACCCTAACCCTAAGCTACCCTTGACTGCTTCTGCCTCCAATAGATTTCCTAAGCACTAGTGTTTTAAGGAACAGGTTAAAAAGAGAATCCTAATGTGATTTCTTGATAATGGGTGTGTTCCTTAACTTCTCCTAGTGTCTAAACTCTTCTCCATGGCTGGACCCCCAAATAATATTCCTTGACGTGCTAAGGGGTATCTAGAGAGTGGGATAGGTTTAATAACTACCCTAACCCTAACGCGTACCCTAACCCTAACACGTACCCTAATCCTAACCCGTACCCTAAACCGAGCCCTAACTCTCAAATTAACCCTAACCCTAACCCTAACCCATACCCTACGCCGTACCCGAACCCGTACCCTAAGCGTTACCCTAAAGCTAACCCTAACCCTAACCCTAACCCTAAGCTACCCTTGACTGCTTCTGCCTCCAATAGATTTCCTAAGCACTAGTGTTTTAAGGAACAGGTTAAAAAGTGAATCCTAATGTGATTTCTTGATAATGGGTGTGTTCCTTATCTTCTCCTAGTGTCTAAACTCTTCTCCATGGCTGGACACCCAAATAATATTCCTTGACTTGCTAAGTGTTATCTAGAGAGTGGGATAGGTTTAATAACTACCCTAACCCTAACGCGTACCCTAACCCTAACCCCTACCCTAACCCTAACAAGTACCCTAATCCTAACCCGTACCCTAAACCGAGCCCTAACCCTCAAACTAACCCTAACCCTAACCCGAACCCATACCCTACGCCGTACCCGAACCCGTACCCGAACCCGTACCCTAAGGCGTACCTTAACCCTAACCCTAACCCTAACCCTAACCCTAAGCTACCCTTGACTGCTTCTGCCTCCAATAGATTTCCTAAGCACTAGTGTATTAAGGAACAGGTTAAAAAGAGAATCCTATTGTGATTTCAGGATAATGGGTGTGTTCCTTATCTTCTCCTAGTGTCTAAACTCTTCTCCCTGTCTGGACCCCCAAATAATATTCCTTGACGTGCTAAGGGGTATCTAGAGAGTGGGATAGGTTTAATAACTACCCTAACCCTAACGCGTACCCTAACCCTAATCCCTACCCTAACCCTAACACGTACCCTAATCCTGACCCGTACCCTAAACCGAGCCCTAACCCTCAAACTAACCCTAACCCTAACCCTAACCCATACCCTACGCCGTACCCGAACCCGTAACCTAACCCGTACCCTAACACTAACCCTAACCCTAACCCTAAGCTACCCTTGACTGCTTCTGCCTCCAATAGATTTCCTAAGCACTAGTGTTTTAAGGAACAGGTTAAAAAGAGAATCCTTATGTGATTTCTTGATAATGGGTGTGTTCCTTATCTTCTCCTAGTGTCTAAACTCTTTTCCATGGCTGGACCCCCAAATAATATTCCTTGACGTGCTAAGGGGTATCTAGAGAGTGGGATAGGTTTAATAACTACCCTAACCCTAACGCGTACCCTAACCCTAACACGTACCCTAATCCTAAACCGTACCCTAAACCGAGCCCTAACCCTCAAACTAACCCTAACCCTAACCCTAACCCATACCCTACGCCGTACCCGAACCCGTACCCTAAGCCTTACCCTAACAATAACCCTAACCCTAACCCTAAGCTACCCTTGACTGCTTCTGCCTCCAATAGATTTCCTAAGCACTAGTGTTTTAAGGAACAGGTTAAAAAGAGAATCCTAATGTGATTTCTTGATAATGGGTGTGTTCCTTATCTTCTCCTAGTGTCTAAACTCTTCTCCATGGCTGGACCCCCAAATAATATTCCTTGACGTGCTAAGGGGTATCTAGAGAGTGGGATAGGTTTAATAACTACCCTAACCCTAACGCGTACCCTAACCCTAACCTCTACCCTAACCCTAACACGTACACTAATCCTAACCCGTACCCTAAACCGAGCCCTAACCCTCAAACTAACCCTAACCCTAAACCTAACCCATACCCTACGCCGTACCCGAACCCGTACCCGAACCCGTACCCTAAGCCGTACCCTAACCCTAACCCTAACCCTAACACTAAGCTACCCTTGACTGCTTCTGCCTCCAATAGATTTCCTAAGCACTAGTGTATTAAGGAACAGGTTAAAAAGAGAATCCTAATGTGATTTCAGGATAATGGGTGTGTTCCTTATCTTCTCCTAGTGTCTAAACTCTTCTCCATGGCTGGACCCCCAAATAATACTCCTTGACGTGCTAAGGGGTATCTAGAGAGTGGGATAGGTTTAATAACTACCCTAACCCTAACGCGTACCCTAACCCTAACCCCTACCCTAACCCTAACACGAACCCTAATCCTAACCCGTACCCTAAACCGAGCCCTAACCTTCAAACTAACCCTAACCCTAACCCTAACCCATACCCTACGCCGTACACGAACACGTACCCGAACCCGTACCCTAAGCCGTACCCTAACCCTAACCCTAACCCTAACCCTAAGCTACCCTTGACTGCTTCTGCCTCCAATAGATTTCCTAAGCACTAGTGTTTTAAGGAACATGTTAAAAAGAGAATCCTAATGTGATTTCTTGATAATGGGTGTGTTCCTTATCTTCTCCTAGTGTCTAATCTCTTCTCCATGGCTGGACACCCAAATAATATTCCTTGACGTGCTAAGGGGTATCTAGTGAGTGGGATAGGTTTAATAACTACCCTAACCCTAACGCGTACCTTAACCCTAACCACTACCCTAACCCTAACTCGTACCCTAATCCTAACCCGTACCCTAAACCGAGCCCTAACCCTCAAACTAACCCTAACCCTAACCCTAACCCATACCCTACGCCGTACCCGAACCCGTACCCGAACCCGTACCCTAACACTAACCCTAACCCTAACCCTAACCCTAACCCTAAGCTACCCTTGACTGCTTCTGCCTCTAATAGATTTCCTAAGCACTAGTGTTTTAATGAACAGGTTAAAAAGAGAATCCTAATGTGATTTCTTGATAATGGGTGTGTTCCTTATCTTCTCCTAGTGTCTAAACTCTTCTCCATGGCTGGACCCCCAAATAATATTCCTTGACGTGTTAAGGGGTATCTAGAGAGTGGGATAGGTTTAATAACTACCCTAACCCTAACGCGTACCCTAATCCTAACACGTACCCTAATCCTAACCCGTACCCTAAACCGAGCCCAACCCTCAAATTAACCCTAACCCTAACCCGAACCCATACCCTATGCCGTACCCGAACCCGTACCCTAAGAGGTACCCTAAAGCTAACCCTAACCCTAACCCTAACCCTAACCCTAAGCTACCCTTGACTGCTTCTGCCTCCAATAGATTTCCTAAGCACTAGTGTTTTAAGGAACAGGTTAAAAAGAGAATCCTAATGTGATTTCAGGATAATGGGTGTGTTCCTTATCTTCTCCTAGTGTCTAAACTCTTCTCCATGGTTGGACACCCAAATAATATTCCTTGACGTGCTAAGGGGTATCTAGAGAGTGGGATAGGTTTAATAACTACCCTAACCCTAACGCGTACCCTAACCCTAACCCCTAACCTAACGCTAACACGTACCCTAATCCTAACCCGTACCCTAAACCGAGACCTAACCCTCAAACTAACCCTAACCCTAACCCGAACCCATACCCTACGCCGTACCCGAACCCGTACCCTAAGCCGTACCCTAACCCTAAACCTAACCCTAACCCTAACACTAAGCAACACTTGACTGCTTCTGCCTCCAATAGATTTCCTAAGCACTAGTGTTTTAAGGAACAGGTTAAAAAGAGAATCCTAATGTGATTTCTTGATAATGGGTGCGTTCCTTATCTTCTCCTAGTGTCTAAACTCTTCTCCATGGCTGGACCCCCAAATAATATTCCTTGACGTGCTAAGGGGTATCTAGAGAGTGGGATAGGTTTAATAACTACCCTAACCCTAACGCGTACCCTAACTCTAACACGTACCCTAATCCTAACCCGTACCCTAAACCGAGCCCTAACTCTCAAATTAACCCTAACCCTAACCCTAACCCATACCCTACGCCGTACCCGAACCCGTACCCTAAGCGTTACCCTAAAGCTAACCCTAACCCTAACCCTAACCCTAACCCTAACCCTAACCCTAAGCTACCCTTGACTGCTTCTGCCTCCAATAGATTTCCTAAGCACTAGTGTATTAAGGAACAGGTTAAAAAGAGAATCCTATTGTGATTTCAGGATAATGGGTGTGTTCCTTATCTTCTCCTAGTGTCTAAACTCTTCTCCCTGTCTGGACCCCCTAATAATATTCCTTGACGTGCTAAGGGGTATCTAGAGAGTGGGATAGGTTTAATAACTACCCTAACCCTAACGCGTACCCTAACCCTAACCCCTACCCTAACCCTAACAAGTACCCTATTCCTGACCCGTACCCTAAACCGAGCCCTAACCCTCAAACTAACCCTAACCCTAACCCTAACCCATACCCTACGCCGTACCCGAACCCGTAACCTAACCCGTACCCTAACACTAACCCTAACCCTAACCCTAAGCTACCCTTGACTGCTTCTGCCTCCAATAGATTTCCTAAGCACTAGTGTTTTAAGGAACAGGTTAAAAAGAGAATCCTTATGTGATTTCTCGATAATGGGTGTGTTCCTTATCTTCTCCTAGTGTCTAAACTCTTTTCCATGGCTGGACCCCCAATTAATATTCCTTGACGTGCTAAGGGGTATCTAGAGAGTGGGATAGGTTTAATAACTACCCTAACCCTAATGCGTACCCTAACCCTAACACGTACCCTAATCCTAAACCGTACCCTAAACCGAGCCCTAACCCTCAAACTAACCCTAACCCTAACCCTAACCCATATCCTACGCCGTACCCGAACCCGTACCCTAAGCCTTACCCTAACAATAACCCTAACCCTAACCCTAAGCTACCCTTGACTGCTTCTGCCTCCAATAGATTTCCTAAGCACTAGTGTTTTAAGGAACAGGTTAAAAAGAGAATCCTAATGTGATTTCTTGATAATGGGTGTGTTCCTTATCTTCTCCTAGTGTCTAAACTCTTCTCCATGGCTGGACCCCCAAATAATATTCCTTGACGTGCTAAGGGGTATCTAGAGAGTGGGATAGGTTTAATAACTACCCTAACCCTAACGCGTACCCTAACCCTAACCTCTACCCTAACCCTAACACGTACACTAATCCTAACCCGTACCCTAAACCGAGCCCTAACCCTCAAACTAACCCTAACCCTAAACCTAACCCATACCCTACGCCGTAACCGAACCCGTACCCGAACCCGTACCCTAAGCCGTACCCTAACCCTAACCCTAACACTAAGCTACCCTTGACTGCTTCTGCCTCCAATAGATTTCCTAAGCACTAGTGTATTAAGGAACAGGTTAAAAAGAGAATCCTAATGTGATTTCAGGATAATGGGTGTGTTCCTTATCTTCTCCTAGTGTCTAAACTCTTCTCCATGGCTGGACCCCCAAATAATACTCCTTGACGTGCTAAGGGGTATCTAGAGAGTGGGATAGGTTTAATAACTACCCTAACCCTAACGCGTACCCTAACCCTAACCCCTACCCTAACCCTAACACGAACCCTAATCCTAACCCGTACCCTAAACCGAGCCCTAACCTTCAAACTAACCCTAACCCTAACCCTAACCCATACCCTACGCCGTACACGAACACGTACCCGAACCCGTACCCTAAGCCGTACCCTAACCCTAACCCTAACCCTAACCCTAAGCTACCCTTGACTGCTTCTGCCTCCAATAGATTTCCTAAGCACTAGTGTTTTAAGGAACATGTTAAAAAGAGAATCCTAATGTGATTTCTTGATAATGGGTGTGTTCCTTATCTTCTCCTAGTGTCTAATCTCTTCTCCATGGCTGGACACCCAAATAATATTCCTTGACGTGCTAAGGGGTATCTAGAGAGTGGGATAGGTTTAATAACTACCCTAACCCTAACGCGTACCTTAACCCTAACCACTACCCTAACCCTAACTCGTACCCTAATCCTAACCCGTACCCTAAACCGAGCCCTAACCCTCAAACTAACCCTAACCCTAACCCTAACCCATACCCTACGCCGTACCCGAACCCGTACCCGAACCCGTACCCTAACACTAACCCTAACCCTAACCCTAACCCTAACCCTAAGCTACCCTTGACTGCTTCTGCCTCTAATAGATTTCCTAAGCACTAGTGTTTTAATGAACAGGTTAAAAAGAGAATCCTAATGTGATTTCTTGATAATGGGTGTGTTCCTTATCTTCTCCTAGTGTCTAAACTCTTCTCCATGGCTGGACCCCCAAATAATATTCCTTGACGTGTTAAGGGGTATCTAGAGAGTGGGATAGGTTTAATAACTACCCTAACCCTAACGCGTACCCTAATCCTAACACGTACCCTAATCCTAACCCGTACCCTAAACCGAGCCCAACCCTCAAATTAACCCTAACCCTAACCCGAACCCATACCCTACGCCGTACCCGAACCCGTACCCGAACCCGTACCCTAAGCCGTACCCTAACCCTAAACCTAACCCTAACCCTAACCCTAAGCAACCCTTGACTGCTTCTGCCTCCAATAGATTTCCTAAGCACTAGTGTTTTAAGGAATAGGTTAAAAAGAGAATCCTAATGTGATTTCTTGATAATGTGTGTGTTCCTTATCTTCTCCTAGTGTCTAAACTCTTCTCCATGGCTGGACCCCCAAATAATATTCCTTGACGTGCTAAGGGGTATCTAGAGAGTGGGATAGGTTTAATAACTACCCTAACCCTAACGCGTACCCTAACCCTAACACGTACCCTAATCCTAAACCGTACCCTAAACCGAGCCCTAACCCTCAAACTAACCCTAACCCTAACCCTACCCCATACCCTACGCCGTACCCGAACCGTACCCGAACCCGTACCCTAAGCCGTACCCTAACCCTAACCCTAACCCTAAGCTACCCTTGACTGCTTCTGCCTCCAATAGATTTCCTAAGCACTAGTGTTTTAAGGAACAGGTTAAAAAGAGAATCATAATGTGATTTCTTGATAATGGGTGTGTTCCTTATCTTCTCCTAGTGTCTAAACTCTTCTCCATGGCTGGACACCCAAATAATATTCCTTGACGTGCTAAGGGGTATCTAGAGAGTGGGATAGGTTTAATAACTACCCTAACCCTAACGCGTACCCTAACCCTAACCCCTACCCTAACCCTAACACGTACCCTAATCCTAACCCGTACCCTAAACCGAGCCCTAACCCTCAAACTAACCCTAACCCTAACCCTAACCCATACCCTACGCCGTACCCGAACCCATAACCTAACCCGTACCCTAACACTAAACCTAACCCTAACCCTAACCCTAACCCTAAGCTACCCTTGACTGCTTCTGCCTCCAATAGATTTCCTAAGCACTAGTGTTTTAAGGAACAGGTTAAAAAGAGAATCCTAATGTGATTTCTTGATAATGGGTGTGTTCCTTAACTTCTCCTAGTGTCTAAACTCTTCTCCATGGCTGGACCCCCAAATAATATTCCTTGACGTGATAAGGGGTATCTAGAGAGTGGGATAGGTTTAATAACTACCCTAACCCTAACGCGTACCCTAACCCTAACACGTACCCTAATCCTAACCCGTACCCTAAACCGAGCCCTAACCCTCAAATTAACCCTAACCTTAACCCTAAACCATACCCTACGCCGTACCCGAACCCGTACCCTAAGCGGTACCCTAAAGCTAACCCTAACCCTAACCCTAACCCTAACCCTAACCCTAAGCTACCCTTGACTGCTTCTGCCTCCAATAGATTTCCTAAGCACTAGTGTTTTAAGGAACAGGTTAAAAAGTGAATCCTAATGTGATTTCTTGATAATGGGTGTGTTCCTTATCTTCTCCTAGTGTCTAAACTCTTCTCCATGGCTGGACACCCAAATAATATTCCTTGACTTGCTAAGTGTTATCTAGAGAGTGGGATAGGTTTAATAACTACCCTAACCCTAACGCGTACCCTAACCCTAACCCCTACCCTAACCCTAACAAGTACCCTAATCCTAACCCGTACCCTAAACCGAGCCCTAACCCTCAAACTAACCCTAACCCTAACCCGAACCCATACCCTACGCCGTACCCGAACCCGTACCCGAACCCGTACCCTAAGGCGTACCTTAACCCTAACCCTAACCCTAACCCTAACCCTAAGCTACCCTTGAGTGCTTCTGCCTCCAATAGATTTCCTAAGCACTAGTGTTTTAAGGAACAGGTTAAAAAGAGAATCCTAATGTGATTTCTTGATAATGGGTGTGTTCCTTATCTTCTCCTAGTGTCTAAACTCTTCTCCCTGTCTGGACCCCCAAATAATATTCCTTGACGTGCTAAGGGGTATCTAGAGAGTGGGATAGGTTTAATAACTACCCTAACCCTAACGCGTACCCTAACCCTAACGCGTACCCTAACCCTAACCCCTACCCTAACCTTAACACGTACCCTAATCCTAACCCGTACCCTAAACCGAGCCCTAACCCTCAAACTAACCCTAACCCTAACCCTAAACCATACCCTACACCGTACCCGAACCCGTACCCGAAACCGTACCCTAAGCCGTACCCTAACCCTAACCCTAACCCTAACCCTAAGCTACCCTTGACTGCTTCTGCCTGCAATAGATTTCCTAAGCACTCATGTTTTAAGGAACAGGTTAAAAAGAGAATCCTAATGTGATTCTTGATAATGGGTGTGTTCCTTATCTTCTCCTAGTGTCTAAACTCTTCTCCATGGCTGGACCCCCAAATAATATACCTTGACGTGCTAAGGGGTATCTAGAGAGGGGGGTAGGTTTAATAACTACCCTAACCCTAACGCGTACCCTAACCCTAACCCCTACCCTAACCCTAACACGTACCCTAATCCTAACCCGTACCCTAAACCGAGCCCTAACCCTCAAACTAACCCTAACCCTAACCCTAACCCATACCCTACGCCGTACCCGAACCCATAACCTAACCCGTACCCTAACACTAAACCTAACCCTAACCCTAACCCTAACCCTAAGCTACCCTTGACTGCTTCTGCCTCCAATAGATTTCCTAAGCACTAGTGTTTTAAGGAACAGGTTAAAAAGAGAATCCTAATGTGATTTCTTGATAATGGGTGTGTTCCTTAACTTCTCCTAGTGTCTAAACTCTTCTCCATGGCTGGACCCCCAAATAATATTCCTTGACGTGATAAGGGGTATCTAGAGAGTGGGATAGGTTTAATAACTACCCTAACCCTAACGCGTACCCTAACCCTAACACGTACCCTAATCCTAACCCGTACCCTAAACCGAGCCCTAACCCTCAAATTAACCCTAACCTTAACCCTAAACCATACCCTACGCCGTACCCGAACCCGTACCCTAAGCGGTACCCTAAAGCTAACCCTAACCCTAACCCTAACCCTAACCCTAACCCTAAGCTACCCTTGACTGCTTCTGCCTCCAATAGATTTCCTAAGCACTAGTGTTTTAAGGAACAGGTTAAAAAGTGAATCCTAATGTGATTTCTTGATAATGGGTGTGTTCCTTATCTTCTCCTAGTGTCTAAACTCTTCTCCATGGCTGGACACCCAAATAATATTCCTTGACTTGCTAAGTGTTATCTAGAGAGTGGGATAGGTTTAATAACTACCCTAACCCTAACGCGTACCCTAACCCTAACCCCTACCCTAACCCTAACAAGTACCCTAATCCTAACCCGTACCCTAAACCGAGCCCTAACCCTCAAACTAACCCTAACCCTAACCCGAACCCATACCCTACGCCGTACCCGAACCCGTACCCGAACCCGTACCCTAAGGCGTACCTTAACCCTAACCCTAACCCTAACCCTAACCCTAAGCTACCCTTGAGTGCTTCTGCCTCCAATAGATTTCCTAAGCACTAGTGTTTTAAGGAACAGGTTAAAAAGAGAATCCTAATGTGATTTCTTGATAATGGGTGTGTTCCTTATCTTCTCCTAGTGTCTAAACTCTTCTCCCTGTCTGGACCCCCAAATAATATTCCTTGACGTGCTAAGGGGTATCTAGAGAGTGGGATAGGTTTAATAACTACCCTAACCCTAACGCGTACCCTAACCCTAACGCGTACCCTAACCCTAACCCCTACCCTAACCTTAACACGTACCCTAATCCTAACCCGTACCCTAAACCGAGCCCTAACCCTCAAACTAACCCTAACCCTAACCCTAAACCATACCCTACACCGTACCCGAACCCGTACTCGAAACCGTACCCTAAGCCGTACCCTAACCCTAACCCTAACCCTAACCCTAAGCTACCCTTGACTGCTTCTGCCTGCAATAGATTTCCTAAGCACTCATGTTTTAAGGAACAGGTTAAAAAGAGAATCCTAATGTGATTCTTGATAATGGGTGTGTTCCTTATCTTCTCCTAGTGTCTAAACTCTTCTCCATGGCTGGACCCCCAAATAATATACCTTGACGTGCTAAGGGGTATCTAGAGAGGGGGGTAGGTTTAATAACTACCCTAACCCTAACGCGTACCCTAACCCTAACCCCTACCCTAACCCTAACACGTACCCTAAACCGAACCCTAACCCTCAAACTAACCCTAACCCTAACCCTAACCCATACCCTACGCCGTACCCGAACCCGTACCCGAACCCGTACCCGAACCCGTACCCTAAGCCGTACCCTAACCCTAACCCTAACCCTAAGCTACCCTTGACTTCTTCTGCCTCCAATAGTTTTCCTAAGCACTAGTGTTTTAAGGAACAGGTTAAAAAGGGAATCCTAATGTGATTTCTTGATAATGGGTGTGTTCCTTATCTTCTCCTAGTGTCTAAACTCTTCTCCATGGCTGGACCCCCAAATAATACTCCTTGACGTGCTAAGGGGTATCTAGAGAGTGGGATAGGTTTAATAACTACCCTAACCCTAACGCGTACCCTAACCCTAACCCCTACCCTAACCCTAACACGAACCCTAATCCTAACCCGTACCCTAAACCGAGCCCTAACCTTCAAACTAACCCTAACCCTAACCCTAACCCATACCCTACGCCGTACACGAACACGTACCCGAACCCGTACCCTAAGCCGTACCCTAACCCTAACCCTAACCCTAACCCTAAGCTACCCTTGACTGCTTCTGCCTCCAATAGATTTCCTAAGCACTAGTGTTTTAAGGAACAGGTTAAAAAGAGAATCCTAATGTGATTTCTTGATAATGGGTGTGTTCCTTATCTTCTCCTAGTGTCTAATCTCTTCTCCATGGCTGGACACCCAAATAATATTCCTTGACGTGCTAAGGGGTATCTAGAGAGTGGGATAGGTTTAATAACTACCCTAACCCTAACGCGTACCCTAACCCTAACCCCTACCCTAACCCTAACTCGTACCCTAATCCTAACCCGTACCCTAAACCGAGCCCTAACCCTCAAACTAATCCTAACCCTAACCCTAACCCATACGCTACGCCGTACCCGAACCCGTACCCGAACCCGTACCCTAACACTAACCCTAACCCTAACCCTAACCCTAACCCTAAGCTACCCTTGACTGCTTCTGCCTCTAATAGATTTCCTAAGCACTAGTGTTTTAAGGAACAGGTTAAAAAGAGAATCCTAATGTGATTTCTTGATAATGGGTGTGTTCCTTATCTTCTCCTAGTGTCTAAACTCTTCTCCATGGCTGGACCCCCAAATAATATTCCTTGACGTGTTAAGGGGTATCTAGAGAGTGGGATAGGTTTAATAACTACCCTAACCCTAACGCGTACCCTAATCCTAACACGTACCCTAATCCTAACCCGTACCCTAAACCGAGCCCTAACCCTCAAATTAACCCTAACCCTAACCCGAACCCATACCCTATGCCGTACCCGAACCCGTACCCTAAGAGGTACCCTAAAGCTAACCCTAACCCTAACCCTAACCCTAACCCTAAGCTACCCTTGACTGCTTCTGCCTCCAATAGATTTCCTAAGCACTAGTGTTTTAAGGAACAGGTTAAAAAGAGAATCCTAATGTGATTTCAGGATAATGGGTGTGTTCCTTATCTTCTCCTAGTGTCTAAACTCTTCTCCATGGTTGGACACCCAAATAATATTCCTTGACGTGCTAAGGGGTATCTAGAGAGTGGGATAGGTTTAATAACTACCCTAACCCTAACGCGTACCCTAACCCTAACCCCTAACCTAACGCTAACACGTACCCTAATCCTAACCCGTACCCTAAACCGAGACCTAACCCTCAAACTAACCCTAACCCTAACCCGAACCCATACCCTACGCCGTACCCGAACCCGTACCCGAACCCGTACCCTAAGCCGTACCCTAACCCTAACCCTAACCCTAACCCTAACCCTAACCCTAAGCTACCTTTGATTGCTTCTGCCTCCAATCGATTTACTAAGCAATAGTGTTTTAAGGAACAGGTTAAAAAGAGAATCCTAATGCGATTTCTTGATAATGGGTGTGTTCCTTATCTTCTCCTAGTGTCTAAACTCTTCTCCCTGGCCCGACCCGCAAATAATATTCCTTGACGTGCTAAGGGGTATCTAGAGAGTGGGATAGGTTTAATAACTACCCTAACCCTAACGCGTACCCTAACCCTAACCCCTACCCTAACTTTAACACGTACCCTAATCCTAACCCGTACCCTAAACCGAGCCCTAACCCTCAAACTAACCCTAACCCTAACCCTAACACATACCCTACGCTGTACCCGAACCCGTACCCGAACCCGTACCCTAAGCCGTACCCTAACACTAACCCTAACCCTAACCCTAACCCTAAGCTACCCTTGACAGCTTCTGCCTCCAATAGATTTCCTAAGCACTAGTGTTTTAAGGAATAGGTTAAAAAGTGAATCCTAATGTGATTTCTTGATAATGGGTGTGTTCCTTATATTCTCCTAGTGTCTAAACTCTTCTCCATGGCTGGACCCCCAAATAATATTCCTTGACGTGCTAAGGGGTATCTAGAGAGTGGGATAGGTTTAATAACAACCCTAACCCTAACGCGTACCCTAA
The DNA here is from genome assembly GCF_028021215.1 of Eschrichtius robustus. Taxonomy (NCBI): domain Eukaryota; kingdom Metazoa; phylum Chordata; class Mammalia; order Artiodactyla; family Eschrichtiidae; genus Eschrichtius; species Eschrichtius robustus. Next base: position 6,039 of record NW_027175485.1, on the reverse strand, counting down.
CCCTATCCCCTACCCTAATCCTAACACGTACCCTAATCCTAACCCGTACCCTAAACCGAGCCCTAACCCTCAAATTAACCCTAACCCTAACCCTAACCCATACCCTACGCCGTACCCGAACCCGTACCCTAAGCGGTACCCTAAAGCTAACACTAACCCTAACCCTAACCCTAACCCTAAGCTACCCTTGACTGCTTCTGCCTCCAATAGATTTCCTAAGCACTAGTGTTTTAAGGAACAGGTTAAAAAGAGAATCCTAATGTGATTTCAGGATAATGGGTGTGTTCCTTATCTTCTCCTAGTGTCTAAACTCTTCTCCATGGCTGGACACCCAAATAATATTCCTTGACGTGCTAAGGGGTATCTAGAGAGTGGGATAGGTTTAATAACTACCCTAACCCTAACGCGTACCCTAACCCTAACCCCTAACCTAACCCTAACATGTACCCTAATCCTAACCCGTACCCTAAACCGAGCACTAACCCTCAAACTATCCCTAACCCTAACCCTAACCCATACCCTACGCCGTACCGGAACCCGTACCCGAACCCGTACCCTAAGCCGTACCCTAACCCTAACCCTAACCCTAACCCTAACCCTAAGCTACCCTTGACTGCTTCTGCCTCCAATAGATTTCCTAAGCACTAGCGTATTAAGGAACAGGTTAAAAAGAGAATCCTATTGTGATTTCAGGATAATGGGTGTGTTCCTTATCTTCTCCTAGTGTCTAAACTCTTCTCCATGGCTGGACCCCCAAATAATATTCCTTGACGTGCTAAGGGGTATCTAGAGATTGGGATAGGTTTAATAACTACCCTAACCCTAACGCGTAACCTAACCCTAACCTCTACCCTAACCCTAACACGTACACTAATCCTAACCCGTACCCTAAGCTACCCTTGACTGCTTCTGCCTCCAATAGATTTCCTAAGCACTAGTGTATTAAGGAACAGGTTAAAAAGAGAATCCTATTGTGATTTCAGGATAATGGGTGTGTTCCTTATCTTCTCCTAGTGCCTAAACTCTTCTCCATGGCTGGACCCCCAAATAATATTCCTTGACGTGCTAAGGGGTATCTAGAGAGTGGGATAGGTTTAATAACTACCCTAACCCTAACGCGTACCCTAACCCTAACACGTACCCTAATCCTAACCCGTACCCTAAACCGAGCCCTAACCCTCAAATTAACCCTAACCCTAACCCTAACCCATACCCTACGCCGTACCCGAACCCGTACCCTAAGCGGTACCCTAAAGCTAACCCTAACCCTAACCCTAACCCTAACCCTAAGCTACCCTTGACTGTTTCTGCCTCCAATAGATTTCCTAAGCACTAGTGTTTTAAGGAACAGGTTAAAAAGAGAATCCTAATGTGATTTCAGGATAATGGGTGTGTTCCTTATCTTCTCCTAGTGTCTAAACTCTTCTCCATGGGTGGACACCCAAATAATATTCCTTGACGTGCTAAGGGGTATCTAGAGAGTGGGATAGGTTTAATAACTATCCTAACCCTAACGCGTACCCTAACCCTAACCCCTAACCTAACCCTAACTTGTACCCTAATCCTAACCCGTACCCTAAACCGAGCACTAACCCTCAAACTATCCCTAACCCTAACACTAACCCATACCCTACGCCGTACCCGAACCCGTACCCGAACCCGTACCCTAAGCCGTACCCTAACCCTAACCCTAACCCTAACCCTAAGCTACCCTTGACTGCTTCTGCCTCCAATAGATTTCCTAAGCACTAGTGTTTTAAGGAACAGGTTAAAAAGAGAATCCTAATGTGATTTCTTGATAATGAGTGTGTTCCTTATCTTCTCCTAGTGTCTAAACTCTTCTCCATGGCTGGACCCCCAAATAATATTCCTTGACGTGCTAAGGGGTATCTAGAGAGTGGGATAGGTTTAATAACTACCCTAACCCTAACGCGTACCCTAACCCTAACCTCTACCCTAACCCTAACACGTACACTAATCCTAACCCGTACCCTAAACCGAGGCCTAACCCTCAAACTAACCCTAACCCTAAACCTAACCCATACCCTACGCCGTACTCGAACCCGTACCCGAACCCGTACCCTAAGCCGTACCCTAACCCTAACCCTAACCCTAACACTAAGCTACCCTTGACTGCTTCTGCCTCCAATAGATTTCCTAAGCACTAGTGTATTAAGGAACAGGTTAAAAAGAGAATCCTAATGTGATTTCAGGATAATGGGTGTGTTCCTTATCTTCTCCTAGTGTCTAAACTCTTCTCCATGGCTGGACCCCCAAATAATATTCCTTGACGTGCTAAGGGGTATCTAGAGAGTGGGATAGGTTTAATAACTACCCTAACCCTAACGCGTACCCTAACCCTAACCCCTACCCTAACCCTAACGCGTACCCTAACCCTAACCCCTACCCTAACCCTAACTCATACCCTAATCCTAACCCGTACCCTAAACCGAGCCCTAACCCTCAAACTAACCCTAACACTAACCCTAACCCATACCCTACGCCGTACCCGAACCCGTACCCGAACCCGTACCCTAACACTAACCCTAACCCTAACCCTAACACTAACCCTAAGCTACCCTTGACTGCTTCTGCCTCTAATAGATTTCCTAAGCACTAGTGTTTTAAGGAACAGGTTAAAAAGAGAATCCTATTGTGATTTCAGGATAATGGGTGTGTTCCTTATCTTCTCCTAGTGTCTAAACTCTTCTCCATGGCTGGACCCCCAAATAATATTCCTTGACGTGTTAAGGGGTATCTAGAGAGTGGGATAGTTTTAATAACTACCCTAACCCTAACGCGTACCCTAATCCTAACACGTACCCTAATCCTAACCCGTACCCTAAACCGAGCCCTAACCCTCAAATTAACCCTAACCCTAACCCGAACCCATACCCTATGCCGTACCCGAACCCGTACCCTAAGCGGTACCCTAAAGCTAACCCTAACCCTAACCCTAACCCTAACCCTAACCCTAAGCTACCCTTGACTGCTTCTGCCTCCAATAGATTTCCTAAGCACTAGTGTTTTAAGGAACAGGTTAAAAAGAGAATCCTAATGTGATTTCAGGATAATGGGTGTGTTCCTTATCTTCTCCTAGTGTCTAAACTCTTCTCCATGGTTGGACACCCAAATAATATTCCTTGACGTGCTAAGGGGTATCTAGAGAGTGGGATAGGTTTAATAACTACCCTAACCCTAACGCGTACCCTAACCCTAACCCCTAACCTAACGCTAACACGTACCCTAATCCTAACCCGTACCCTAAACCGAGACCTAACCCTCAAACTAACCCTAACCCTAACCCGAACCCATACCCTACGCCGTACCCGAACCCGTACCCGAACCCGTACCCTAAGCCGTACCCTAACCCTAAACCTAACCCTAACCCTAACCCTAAGCAACCCTTGACAGCTTCTGCCTCCAATAGATTTCCTAAGCACTAGTGTTTTAAGGAATAGGTTAAAAAGAGAATCCTAATGTGATTTCTTGATAATGTGTGTGTTCCTTATCTTCTCCTAGTGTCTAAACTCTTCTCCATGGTTGGACCCCCAAATAATATTCCTTGACGTGCTAAGGGGTATCTAGAGAGTGGGATAGGTTTAATAACTACCCTAACCCTAACGCGTACCCTAACCCTAACACGTACCCTAATCCTAAACCGTACCCTAAACCGAGCCCTAACCCTCAAACTAACCCTAACCCTAACCCTACCCCATACCCTACGCCGTACCCGAACCCGTACCCGAACCCGTACCCTAACCCTAAGCTACCCTTGACTGCTTCTGCCTCCAATAGATTTCCTAAGCACTAGTGTTTTAAGGAACAGGTTAAAAAGAGAATCCTAATGTGATTTCTTGATAATGGGTGTATTCCTTATCTTCTCCTAGTGTCTAAACTCTTCTCCATGGCTGGACCCCCAAATAATATTCCTTGACGTGCTAAGGGGTATCTAGAGAGTGGGATAGGTTTAATATCTACCCTAACCCTAACGCGTACCCTAACCCTAACCCCTACCCTAACCCTAACACGAACCCTAATCCTAACACGTACCCTAAACTGAGCCCTAACCTTCAAACTAACCCTAACCCTAACCCTTACCCATACCCTACGCCGTACACGAACCCGTACCCGAACCCGTACCCTAAGCCGTACCCTAACCCTAACCCTAACCCTAACACTAACCCTAAGCTACCCTTGACTGCTTCTGCCTCCAATAGATTTCCTAAGCACTAGTGTTTTTAGGAACATGTTAAAAAGAGAATCCTAATGTGATGTCCCAGGAAAGAGAAAAATGGATAAAGAAGTTGTGGTCCTTATGTACAATGGAATATCACTCAGACACGAAATCAATGTCATAAGGCTAGGAGAAGCAAGATGAGTGGATTTAGGTACGACGATTCCAAGTGAAATAAGTCACACAGAAAAAGACACTTATCATAAGGTATCACTTATAGAGGGAATGTAAAAACCGCTACACTTGAACTGAATTACAAAACAGAACAGAGTCACACGTTTAGAAAACACACTATGGCTGCTTAACGGGAAAGGTGAGGTGGGTGATGCATAAAACAAGGGTTTCAAATTCGCTCAGATACCGTTCCATACACCCAATATGTAATAGACAAGACCTACTCCTTGCTCAGTGAACTGGACACAACACCCCCTATTCACCGCACAAGAATATACGTGACTAGTAAGAATCTTAAAACCTATGTATTGATACGTGTCTGGAAGTGAGTCAAGTGGGTGTGAAGCCGCATAAACACAGCCGTGAAAAGCAGCTAAACCCCATTATAAAAATAAATTACTTTTAAAAACCCGTAAAACAAAGACAGTGAAAGAGAGAGAAATTCTTACAAAATTCGTTCAGGGGCTGTGATGCAACCTGGATTGACCATATCTAGACCCACAGCTGGATGAGACATAAGGGTGGATACTCTTGGGGCTGAGAGGTTTGGTGAGGTTGGGTGAGCAAACGCAGACCCTTTAAAGTAATACTGCGTGGTACCCATCCCATGGTTCCCAAATCTCCAGGTTCAAGGGCATCTTCCTACATCGAAAACATGCATGAGAAACCCAGAAGATGGTACACCGTGTGATTTTGAAAGGTTTCTAAAATGCACCACATTTCTCATCTCCTTGTGCTGGGTGTTCGCCTTTCCAGCTACTTTACTAGCAATCTCCCTACTTGGAGAATCAGCACCTTTAAGCTCCTGTTCCCTACAGGTTGCAATTTGTCCTGAGGATGAACGGGAAGAGGGGCAACCAATGAGAGACTAGATCTAGGTGTTGGGACAGGCACAGGTCACTCTATTTTCCCATCAGGAAGAAGAATTAAACACAGGTTCAGCCTGCCGCCGGGAACCAGAATAGGGCCTGAGGCAATCCCGTGCTTTTGCGGCCAGCTACCAAAAAAGACAGTTGAAAAATGGAGCTCAGGGGCACTGCAATTCACAAACCTGCTGAGTTATAAATGATAACTCTCGTCCACAAATATATTGAGGGAAGGCAAAGAAGAGGATTTGAAAGCAAGGCAGAATTGCAGGAAACAGGTTTCAGGAGGTAGATTCGAATCGCCTTTAAAGCACATGAAAGATGGCAAAACGTCGACAATGATGACCTTGGCCAAAAAGGGCGTATGCGTTGTTTCCTGAATATATTCAGGAAGAAACGCATACGCCCTTTTTGGCCAACCAAGCAACCTGGAAAGGCAAATCAGCGCTACCAAGAATTCTCGCTTCCCATCGGTCAAAAGGGCCATGCTGCAAAAATTTTCAAAACCAGAAATGCAGGACAGGCCATGGAGAAATGGCAGCCTTGCTACGCTGATGGGAGGGATGTAAATTGCCAACAGCCACTCTGGAGAAGTGTACGGTGTGTCCTGAAACATCGAAAAAACACAGCTTAGGGAGCATAGGGCACGTCCACTCATGGGCGTATAAATTGGGAAAACTAAAAATCAGCAAGACACAGGCACCCCGACGTTTAGGGCAGCTCTGTTGACAAGAACCTCCACTTCATGACACCGTAAATATC
>NW_027175484.1:0-183497 GCF_028021215.1 Eschrichtius robustus | reverse complement strand
GCATCACAGCCCCTGAACGAATTTTGTAAGAATTTCTCTCTCTTTCACTGTCTTTGTTTCACGGGTTTTTAACGGTAATTGATTTCCCTAATGGGGTTTAGCTGCTTTTCACTGCTGTGTTTATGCCGCTTTACACCCACTTGACTCACTTCCAGAGAGATATCAATACATAGGTTTGAAGATTCTTACTAGTCAGATATATTCTTGGGCGGTGAATAGGGGGTGTTGAGTCCACTTCACTGAGCAAGGCGTAGGTCTTGTCTATTACATATTGGGTTTATGGAACGGTATCTGAGCTAATTTGAAACCCTTGTTTTAGGCATCACCCCACCTCACCTTTCCCGTTAGGCAGCCATAGTGTGTTTTCTAAATGTGTGACTCTGTTCTGTTTTGTAATTCAGTTCAAGTGTAGCGGTTTTTACTTTCCCTCTATAAGTGATATCTTATGAGTAGTGTCTTTTTCTGTGTGACTTATTTCACTTAGAACCGTCGTACCTGAATCCACTCTTCATGCTGCTACTAGCCTTATGACGTTGATTTCATGGCTGAGTGATATTCCATTGTACCTAAGGACCACAACTTCTTTATCCATTTTTCTCTTTCCTGGGATATTTAAGGTGGAATGAAGTGGAGGTTCTTGTCAACAGAGCAACCCTAACTTTGGAGTGCCTGTGCCTTGCTGATTTTTAGTTTTCCCAAATTAGACGCCCATGAGTGGAAGTGCCCTATGCTCTCTAAGCCGAGTTTTTTAGATGTTCCAGGACACACCGTACACTTCTCCAGAGTGGCTGTTGGCAATTTACATCCCGCCCATCAGCGTAGCAAGGCTCCCATTTCTCCATGGCCTCTCCTGCATTTCTGGTTTTGACACTTTATTCAGCATGGCCCTTTTGACCGATGGGAAGCGAGACTTCTTTGTAGCGCTGATTTGCCTTTCCAGGTGGCTTGGTTGGCCAAAAAGGGCGTATGCGTTTTTTCCTGAGTATATTCAGGAAAAGACGCATACGCCCTTTTTGGCCAAGGGCATCATTGTCGAGGTTTTGCCGCTTTTCCTGTGCTTTAAAGGCGATTCGAATCTACCTCCTGAAATCTGTTTCCTGCAATTCTGCCTTGCTTTCAAATCCTCTTCGTTGTCTTCCCTCAATATATTTGTGGGCGAGAGTTTTCATTTATAACTCTGCAGGTTTGTGAATTGCAGTGCCCCTGAGCTCCATTTTTCAATTCGCTTTTTTGGGAACTGGCCGCATAAGCGCAGGATTGCTTCAGGCCCTATTCTGGTTCCGGGCGGCAGGCTGAGCCTGTGGTTAATTCTTCTTCCTGATGGGAAAATAGAGTGACCTGTGCCTGTCCCAACACCTAGAGCTAGTCTCTCATTGGTTCTCCCATTTCCCGTTCATCCTCAGGACAAATTGCAACATGTACGGAACAGGAGGTTAAAGGTGCTGATTCTCCAAGGAGGGAGATTGCTCGTAAAGCGGCTGGAATGACGAACCCAAGCACAAGGAGATGAGAAATGAGGTGCATTTTAGAAACCTTTCCCGATCACACGGTGTACCATCTTCTGGGTTTCTCATGCATGTTTTCGATGTAGGAAGATGCTCTTGAACCTGGAGATTTGGGTCCCATGGGATGGGTACCACGCAGTATTACTTTAAAGGGTCTGCGTTTGCTCACCCAACCTCACCAAACCTCTCAGCCCCAAGAGTGTCCACCCGAATGTCTCAATCATCTGTGGGTCTAGATATGGTCCATTCAGGTGGCATCACAGCCCCTGAACGAATTTTGTAAGAAATTCTCTCTCTTTCACTGTCTTTGTTTCACGGGTTTTTAAAAGTAATTGATTTTTATAATGGGGTTTAGCTGCTTTTCACTGCTGTGTTCATGCCGCTTTACACCCACTTGACTCACTTCCAGAGAGATATCAATACATAGGTTTGTAGATTCTTACTAGTCAGATATATTCTTGGGCGGTGAATAGGGGGCGTTGAGTTCAGTTCACTGAGCAAGGAGTAGGTCTTGTCTATTACATATTGGGTTTATGGAACGGTATCTGAGCTAATTTGAAACCCTTGTTTTAGGCATCACCCCACCTCACCTTTCCCGTTAGGCAGCCATAGTGTGTTTTCTAAACGTGTGACTCTGTTCTGTTTTGTAATTCAGTTCAAGTGTAGCGATTTTTACATTCCCTCTATAAGTGATATCTTATGATTAGTGTCTTTTTCTGTGTGACTTATTTCACTTGGAATCGTCGTACCTGAATCCACTCATCATGCTGCTACTAGCCTTATGACGTTGATTTCATGGCTGAGTGATATTCCATTGTACATAAGGACCACAACTTCTTTCTCCATCTTTCTCTTTCCTGGGATATTTAAGGTGTAATGAAGTGGAGGTTCTTGTCAACAGAGCAGCCCTAAACTTTGGGGTGCCTGTGTCTTGCTGATTTTTAGTTTTCCCAATTTAGACGCCCATGAGTGGAAGTGCCCTATGCTCTCTAAGCTGAGTTCTTTAGATGTTTCAGGACACACCGTACACTTCTCGAGAGTGGCTGTCGGCAATTTACATCCCGCCCATCAGCGTAGCAAGGCTCCCCTTTCTCCATGGCCTGTCCTGCATTTCTGGTTTTGACACTTTATTCAGCATGGCCCTTTTGACCGATGGGAAGCGAGACTTCTTTGTAGCGCTGATTTGCCTTTCCAGGTTGCTTGGTTGGCCAAAAAGGGCGTATGCGTTTTTTCCTGAATACATTCAGGGAAAAACGCTCACGCCCTTTTTGGCCAAGGGCATCATTGTCGAGGTTTTGCCGCTTTTCCTGTGCTTTAAAGGCGATTCGAATCTACCTCCTGAAATCTGTTTCCTGCAATTCTGCCTTGCTTTCAAATCCTCTTCGTTGCCTTCCCTCAATATATTTGTGGGCGAGAGTTATCATTTATAACTGTGCAGCTTTGTGAATTGCAGTGCCCCTGAGATCCATTTTTCAACTCTCTTTTTGGGAGCTGGCCGCAAAAGCGCAGGATTGCTTCAGGCCCTATTCTGGTTCCGGGCGGCAGGTTGAGCCTCTGGTTAATTCTTCTTCCTGATGGGAAAATAGAATGACCTGTGCCTGTCCCAACACCTAGAGCTAGTCTCTCATTGGTTCCCCCTCTTCCCATTCATCTTCAGCACGAATTTCAAACTGTACAAAACAGGGGGAGAAATGTCTGATTCCCTAAGTGGGGAGATTGTTAGTAAAATGGCTGGAATGGCAAACCTGAGCACCAGGAGATGAGAAATGAGCTGCGTTTTAGAAACCTTTCCCGATCACACGGTGTAACATCTTCTGGGTTTCTCGTGCATGTTTTCGATGTAGGAAGATGCCCTTGAACTTGGAGATTTGGGACCCATGGAATGGGTACCTCACAGTATTACTTGAAAGTGTCTGCACTTGCTCACCCAACCTCTCCAATCCTCTCAGCCCCAGGAGTGTCCAGCCTTATGTCTCATCCAGCTGTGCGTCTAAATATGTTCAATGTAGGTTGCCTCACATTCCCCGAACGAATTTTGTAACATTTTCTTTCTTTGTCTTTTTTTTGTCTTTTTTTTTAATTTATTTTTATCATTTGGTAAAGGTGATTTTCAATGCTGTCTTTCTTGCTCCTGCACATCCACTTGTTTCACTTACAGAGAGATATCCGTAAATTCTTTTAAGATTCTTACCCGTCGTATATATTCTTTTCTGGTGACTAGAGTGTGCTGAGTCCACTTCTTGAGCTATAGAGTAGATTTTGTCGATTACCTATTTGGTCTTTGGAACCGTAGCTGTGTTAATTTCAACCCTCTGGTTTATATCTCACCCCACCCCACCTTTCCACTTTATCAGCCATAAGTGTGTTTTGTAAATGTGTGACCCTGTTTCTGTTTTGTAATTTAGTTCATGTGTAACCATTTTTATATTCCACCTATAAATAGTATCTTGTGCCAAGTGTGTTTTTGTGTCTGACTTTTGTCACTTAGAATGATCTTATCTAAGTCCACTCGAGTTGCTGCAACTGGCCTTATTTCATTGGTTTCATGGCTGAGTACTATTCCATCGTAGATACGTACCATATCGTCTTTATCCATTTTTTCCTTCCAAGGACATTTATATTGTTTCCAAGTCGAGGATCCTGCAAAAGTGCTGCAGTAATAGTTGAAGTTCCTGTGTCTTATCGATTTATGGTTATCCCGAAATATATCCCCAGGAGTGGTAGTGCCGTATGCTCTGTAACTCTATTGTTTTTTAATTAAGTAAGTAATTAATTTTGCCTGTGTTGGGTCTTCGTTATTTCATGTGGGGTTTCTCTAGTTGCAGGAAGTTGGGGCTACTCTTCGTTGAAGTGTGCGGGCTTCTCATTGCCGTGGCTTCTCTTCTTGCGGAGCACTGGCTTTAGGCACCAGGCTTCAGTAGTTGTGGCTCACGGGGTCTAGAGCACAGGCTCAGTAGTTGTCGTGCATTGGCTTAGTTGCTCCGTGGCATGTGTTATCTTTCTGGACTAAGGCTCGACCCCGTGTCCTCTGCCTTGGCAGTTGGATTCTTAACGTCTGCACCACCAGGAAGTCCCTGTAGCTCTATTTTTTAGAATTTTTAGGAAACATCATACCCTTCTCCAGCGTGGCTGTTAGCAATTGACATTCCCACCATCAGCGTAGCAGGGTTCCATTTTCTCCACATCCTCTCCTCCATTTGTTGTTTTTACACTTTGTGAGGTTGGCCATTCTGACTGGGGCAAAGTGCTACATCTTTGTCGTGTTGATTTGTGTTTCCTGCATATTTGCTTGGCCACAAAGGTCATATGGGTTTCGACCTGTACACCCTTTTTGGCCAACTGAATCACAGGCAATATTGAGCAGCTTTCATGTGCTTTAACGGCAAGTCCAATCTACCTCTTGCAATCCAGTTCCTGCAATTCTGCCTTGTTTTCAAGTTCTTTTCAGTTACTTACCCCAAGACGTTTTTCTACGATAGTTGTCACTTACAAGTTTGCAGGCGTTGTGGATTGCAGTGCCCCTGAGCAAGTGTCTTCAACTTCTTTCTGGAACCGGCCACAAAGTGGCAGGATTGCTTCAAGCCCCATTCTGGTTACAGGGGCAGCCTGAGCCTTTGGGAAATTCCTCCTCCTGATTGGAAATTAGAGTGTCATGTGCTGTCCAAATACGTAGAGCTTATTCTCATTCCTTCCCCCCTTTTCCCTTTCATCCTCCCGACGAATTCCAAGCCTTGCACGACCAGCTATTGAGTGTGCTGACTTCCCCAGGTGGGGAAACTCTAAGGAAAGAGGCTGGAGCAGGGAACCCTCCCCCAGAACATGTGGAGATAAGGTGACTTCCAAACTCTTCCTGCCCATATGGCCCCCCATCCTCTGGGGTTCTGTCTGGACATCCCGTGGTTTCCAGCAGTGCAGTGCTCTGGCGCCGCCCTGCAGGGAGCAGGCCTGCTACCCGTGCCTACAGCGCCGCCTGCTGGTCTCTTCGTCCTCCCATCAGGCACAGTCTTTACCTTCCCCGCTGTCTCGGATCCTCTGTCTCCTCACTGTCCTGTGATCAGCCCCTCCTCCCCACCGCCATCACCCCCTGCTCCACACCCCTCCTCCAGCCTCAGGGATGACCCAGGACTGGGCTCCCCGCCTGCCCACCCTTGGTCTGTGTCCTCAATCCACCTGTGCAGACAGGTGAGGGTTCCCTCCAGAGGCTCCCAAACACTTCACCCCTACATCCTCACCGGGGTCAGCCCACGTCCTGTCGGGATGTTCCACCCTCACCAAGCCCCCGACTACATGCCAAGGGCAGGCATCAGGCCTGCTGCGTGCACTGCTGTGCGTCCTGCTGTATACACAGGCATGACCCTGCCCCAGGGTGCAGAAAAGGCAGCTCTACCTCGGGATGTGGGGAGATGGACTGACCACAGGGCGGACGTCAGCTCTCGGCTCACCAGGCAAGGGCAGCCGGGTTCTCGCTCCTCGGACCCTTTCTCACCCAGCCTGACCATGGCCCAGCTTTGTTCCCACCCACGTTGTCCTCCATTGGCCTCGCTCTTGGGAGCAGAGCAGGACAGTGTGGTCTGTGGTTACAGGCTGAGACACACAGACACTTGCTGACCCACATGCACCCATGCTGACCACATGGAAAGGACACTGTACCAGGGCCTGTGTGGTGTGGGTTCACCTGCCCACAGAGAGGCCGGGCCTCTGCTCCTGGCTCTAGGAGGTCACCTTGAGTCTTTTGGGAGTGTCCATGCTCCATGGGCCTCGCTCCAGGCTGGTCTGTGCTGACGGCGTGATACACCGTGGGGCTTCCTGAGTCGCCCCCGGGGGCTGGAGGCCAAGGCCAGGCACATAGTGGTCCCCACATTGACGTGACAGCCCCCAATAAACCCTGCACTTCAGGACTTAGGTGGGCTTCCCTGGGCTGCCACAGCCAAGGAAGCTGGACCCTGCTCATCCCCCCATCCTTGCTGATTTTAACTTGCATCCTTCAGCATAATAAACCCTGAGTATAACATCTTCAGGGAATTCTGGGAGCCTCCAAGAAAAAAGAAGCCGGGGAGGGGGTCTCTGGGTCCCCGACTCTGCAGGTGGGGTCAGAAGTCTGTGGGGAGGATCTTGGGGCCCTGGAATCTGAAGGGCCCCTCTACCAGGGGAGGGTAGGAGACCCCGGATGGAAGTTTAACTGAGTCCAAGGCCCTCCTGGGTAGGAGGCATCCTAGCCCCTGGGATCCTGAAGAGGCCGGCTCCCTCCTCCCCTCCGCCTCCAGGCCTGGTCCCTGCTCTTGAGAAATTCCCTAGGGTGGAGTCCTGGTGCTGGAGGTGCCCCGATGTTGTGGCCTCCTGAGCCTCCAGTGAGGATAATGGGATAGGGGGAAGCCTTGTTCACAGAAAGGGAGCTTCTGCCAGAACAGAGCCTGGGTCTGCTGCCCCCGACCCCAGGTGCACTGAGGCAGGAATGTGAGAGCGAGGCTCCTTCCCCTCCCAAGACACACAGGACACATGGGCGCTGGTCACTGGACTCCCACACAATATTAAAATCTCCCACGTAGGCCTGTTGGGTGAGAGACACTATTTAAAGACTATTAATGGGGTCAGGGGGGGCCCAGGGGGTGAGGCTGATGTGGGGAGAGTTGGAAAATCACCCAAGGACACGCTCTCCCTGCAGCGACCCCCCAGGTGAGCCCAGGTGGAGGTGGACCCCTCAAGTCAGAGCCCACATTCTGGGTCTTTGGGGGACAAATAGCCAAGCAACCCCAGTCCTTGCCTTCACCTGCTGCAGTTAGGGCCTGCCCTGTCTTCTTCATGGTCAAATTCTCACCCCTCCCAGAAGCCCTCTTGGGGGTTAATGCGATGGGGGTGTCCATGGCAGGACTGGAGGGTCTGTGGTGGGCTGGAGGTCACGTGGCAGGCAGGAGGGCTCCCACCCATCCTGCCGGTCCCCACCTCCTGGTCATAGGCCCACACAGAGTCCACCAGGCTGTGGATGTGGTAGAATGTGCTGGGGACTGGTCCAGCCCATGCAGGTGTCTGACCACCAAGCGGTCAGTGTGGAGTGTGCACAGGGAGCCCTGGCCGTGCTCGCACTCTCCCGGGAAGGACACGTCAGCGTGGTCCCTGGAATGACCGGGAGGTCAGCCGCAGCGCCCCCCACCCAACCTCACGGTTACCACAAGAAACAAGAGGCAACTCTGTGCAGAAAGACAGAACATCACCAGCCTGATGCTGTCCTGAGGAAGGTCGGCTGGCATCTGGGAACTGGGTGCTATAGTGGGTTGAATGGGGGTCCCCCAGAAGTTATGTCCACGTCATGCCCCCCAGAATCTGAGAACGGAACCTCATTTGGAAGTAAGGTCTTTTCAGGTATAATTAGTTACGGATATGAAGATGAGGTCATCCTGGATCAGGGTGGCCCTAAATCAGGGACAGTGTCCTTCTAAGGGACAAGCGGAGAGACACAGACACACAGGAGACACCATGTGAGGACGGAGGTAGAGATGGGAGGGATGCGGCCACAAGCCCAGGGATGTCTGGAGCCCCCAGAAGCTGGAAGAGACAGGCAGGGCCCTCCCCTGGAGCCTCCGGAGGGAGCGCGGCCCTGGGACACCTTGACCTCAGACGTCTGGCCTCCAGGACTGAGAGAGGACAGGTTTCTGTTGCTCTGAGCCTCCGTTTGTGGTCGTTTGTCACAGCTGCCCCGGGAAGCTAATGCAGCTGGTGAGCAGCTCCCTGCCCTGATCTAAACCCTCCCGCCTCCCTTTAAGGGCAGCCCCCTGCGCCCGTGCTGTTTGCACAAGCCATGTGGTTCATGCTGAGCCCCGGCTCCCCGTCTGGGCACTGGTATTTTGGAGGGTGAGGGCAGACAACACCACGTGACCAGCCCCCAGCCGGGTTCCAAGCCTCTAGTGAGCTTCCCTGGGGGGACGGTGGTGCGGGTAACTGTCATGGTTCTGGCCTTCGTCGCTGGGGGAAGAGACACCCTAGAGACCCTCGAGGGAAGGAGTGGGCATGAAGGGCCATGAGGTGACCGGAGCAGGGGCCCTCCCTCCCGTGCATCCCTACTGCGTGCTGTGACCCATCTCAGCTGTGAGCACACAAGCCACAAGAATGTGCTGGGTCCTGTGAGCCTCCCAGCCAGTCCCTGAAGGCGAGGGCGGCCCTGCAGACCCCAGCCCTTTCCTCCACGTCTAGTAGGTGGAAGACCCACTTCTCCTTGCCATTCCAGAAGCGGTTCTGGGGCTGTCCTGGGAGGGCTTCTGGGGTTATGCGGGCTGAGCCCCTGTTGCTAAGTCCCCACTTCCCCACAAGAACGTCCAGAGCAAGCTGTTTGCCCTGTTGCCTGAATGCCCCCCCACCAGTTTTCTCAGGAAAGAATCAGGGGGTTCTGTAGCAGCGTCTGCAGGCAGCTCTGCATCTGGGCCCACGTTCACATCTTCTGTGTAAACACCGAGAACATTCCCTGACACGTGCCCCAGCTGACCACCTCCGCATGCCGACCACAGGCCCCAGTGCGGGCGTCAGAATGACCGCCCGTCTCAGCCTCCTCCTCTTGTTGTCAGAGCTGCTCCAGGCCCTGCTCAGAACCCGTGGACCCACTTTTCACAGGGCTGTCCTCCACCCCCCAACTTCAGCAGGAGTTCACCTAAGTATTTAAGTTAAGGGGTCCAGAGATAAGAAAGGAAACTACAAACAAACAAACAGATGGAACCAGCTGGGACCAAGATGGCAACGAATGTGACCTCCAACAGACCCTGAGTCTCATCACATGTTGAATTTACTATATCAGCATATGAAGTGACGCACCTACCAGTGGCCATGACTGGACATGAAGGACCAGAGACGGGTGAAAGGAGGTGGTACCCCACCCCCTTGGAAAAAGCCCCGCCCCTTCCCCGGAAGGCCTCTTCATCCCCATCATTAGCTGCACTCCTCCTCCCTTTGTCTTTACTCTTTCAAATTAAACCACTCTCTCCAGGAGGCCGAGAAGTTGATCTGTGAACTTAGTTCCCGCTTCTCCAGAGCCTGTGCTGTGCTGGTCTCAGCTTTGGTTTTGTTATTTGCTTACTTGAACCCACATGGAAAAAGGAGACCTTCCCCACTGAGGCAGAGCGCCTCGCCAGGCTCGGGCCCGCGCAGGGTCCATGTGACTTCACTTGGTAACCGTCTGTAAGGGGACGGTGGTCTCTGCCCGTGGGGTGGGGGCATGGCACAGGTACAGCCACAGCACCGGCTCCGTGGACGGCACAGCCCCCTCGTGGGCCTGGACCGTGTACTCTCGTCCCCACACGCCTGACACCCCCTGACAGTCATGACGGGGTGACACTGGCTGCTGGGCCTCCAGTCAGGAGGGACCAGAGGCTGCACCTGGTGCCAGATCAGACGTGCCTTTTCACGGGCAGGGGACATAGGAGATATTAGGACTTTGTGTCTAGAAAACAAACCAAGCGGCTAGAAGGTGATCTGAGCTGTGGACGTGAAACCCACGTGTGAGGTGAGCGCTCCCACTGGACACTGGCTCGGAAGCTTCCGCACAGGGGATGACCAAACCAGTGCTTCCCGCCCGACCCCTCCAGGCCTCCCTGGCGGGCACGGCTGGACCTGCACTCATCAGGCTCCCCGACCCGGAACCTGAAGGTCTGATGCTGGCAGGGCCTGGGGACGCGAGTGGTCACCCCACCAATGCTGCTCGGCTCCTCCTCCCCAGTGACCAGGGGAGGGAAGCCCCGTGGAGTCTGAGGCCCGGCACAGGCAAAGCTCGCACACCCCCTCTTCGGGACCCCCGGCCCCGCCCTGCTTCCTCAGCCCACCGTCTGCCCCTCCCAGTGCCCACGTCACACCGACCCACATTCCTGGTGTGGACGTCCATGTACACAAGCTGCTCCGTGTTCTCTTCCCACATGGGACACCCCCATCCCTGCTTCTCCCTAATGACGGCCTGGACCTCGAATGTTCTGGGCAGGAAGAGGGCCGAGGAGGAGGCTGGCGTATCCCGTCTGCCTCCTGGGGGCCCAGACACAGGGCTCGGGGGCTGCTGGTCCTTGAGGTTTGGATGTTTCCAGGTGTGGGATGAAACTGCCACTGCCCACTGGAGCTGCTCCTTCCGAGATTCAGAAAACCGGGGAACCCACCGAACGGAGCCCATCCCCAGGCTCTGCTGCAAGTCTGCTCGGATTTGCTCTCCTGATCCTGAAAACAGACCTGCGGGAAACAGGACCTGCGATTCCCATACTGATGGTGTTCCGTAGAATTTCCACTAGACCACTTTCTACCCTGTTCTGAGCAAATTACTAGTCAGTCCACGCTACCATCACTCCACGAGCAGACCAGGAAGCTGAGGCTCCGAGAGGCCAAGTAATCCAGCCGGAAGCAAGCTGTGGAACCACGGAGTGGGGTCTGCACCCGCCGCCCACCCAGGGGGACTGCCCACTCCCCACAGCTTCCACACCTGTTCCCTTAGCCCCCCTCCCGGGGCCAGCTCACAGAGCCTCCTCTTGGGGGGATTCACTCACCTTCTTCTAACAGGATCCGTCTCACTATCCTGTTCTGGGATCACCCGGAAAGCTTGTCACTCTGAAGCAGGTTCAGCCTCACGTCACCACGGCAGCTTTCCTGGACCACACTCACCACCTGCACGTCCGCTCCCAGCTCAGACCCAGAAAAGCCCCCTTGGCCCCGAGCCCCATGGCTCTGCCTGGGCTCCCACCCCCTCCTGCCTGGTTCGTCCCTCTCATGTCCCCTGCAGCATCACCAGGAGCTCCCACCTGCCCCAGGCAGGCTGTCTGCTCTGTCCTGGGGAGACCTCCATGGTGTCAGGTGGAAGACACAAGAGGTACCCGTGGGGCCTCCCTCATGCAGCACAGTGGCCAGCACCCACCTACTGACCTCATCACTCTGGATGGACAGGGGTTCATGGGGCCTGCAGCATCTCCTGGTTCTCATTTCATCCCAGCACCGCCCACAGGGAAGTTGCTAAGCAACTCTTTGCCGGCTGCACAGAGAGGACACTCATACACACGCCCCCCTCCCAGCACCCGGGGCTCTCGTGGTCAGGCCCCTCCCAGGATATGGAGCTCACCTGGGCAGGTACCCAGCAGCCTACAGAGTTCTTGTAGTCAGGCCCCTCCCAGGATATAGAGCTCACCTGAGCAGGTACCCAGCAGCCCACAGGACTCTCGTAGTCACGCCCCTCCCCGGATATGGAGCTCACCTGAGCAGGTACCCAGCAGCCCACAGGACTCTCGTAGTCACGCCCCTCCCAGGATATGGAGCTCACCTGGGCAGGTACCCAGCAGCCCACGGGGCACTCATAGTCAGGCCCCTCCCAGGATATGGAGCTCACCTGGGCAGGTACCCAGCAGCCCACGGGACTCTCGTGGTCAGGCCCCTCCCAGAATATGGAGCTCACCTGAGCAGGTACCCAGCAGCCCACGGGGCTCTCGTGGTCAGGCCCCTCCCAGGATATGGAGCTCACCTGAGCAGGTACCCAGCAGCCCACGGGGCACTCATAGTCAGGCCCCTCCCAGGATATGGAGCTCACCTGGGCAGGTACCCAGCAGTCCACGGGGCTCTCGTGGTCAGGCCCCTCCCTGGATATGGAGCTTCCCTGGACGGGTACCCTGGCAGGGCTGGGCACACGGGAACCGTGCACATAGCCCTCATTGCAGAGCACCCCCAGCACACCTGTCGCTCAGAGCTGACACAGAGAACCTCAGAGCAGGGCTTGAACTAACAAACAGCAGCTCCGACAGGTCTGTGACCCTAGGCTTCACTCTGTGCGGTCTCCCTCCACCTGGTCTTCCGGGGGTTTCCACTGCAGCCGGGGCACCAGGCCTCTGTCTCCACCCACCACCCCTCCTCTCCCTGACTCCTGGGTTCCTCTCATTAGGAGAGGGTCTTCTTGAAGTTGTCTCCCACTCATGGACCAGATAAAATGATTAGAAAACAAGCCAGGGCTGCCGCCCCTTGTCTATCCTGACTCTCGGGACCCTACATCTGTTCCTTGGATCTGGCCGGTGCAGCAAGACCCATTTTCTGCAACTCTGAGCCTCTGAGGGGCGAGGATTGGCTGACCTGGGCAGCCTGACCTGGCCGGCCAGCCCTCCCCAGGTGTGCCTGGGTTGAGGTCAATATAACCACCCCTCCAGGCAGCAAAAGCCCCTGCAGCTGTGCCTGACGCCGTATTCTCTGTCCCGTCAGCAGTCTTGGGGCTGGGCTGGTGGGAGGGAGTAGGGCCCACGGCTCTATGGGTGGCCCAGTGTGAGTGGGGCTCTGCTGGACTTTCTGCAGGAGTTGCCGGGCTGCCACCTGCTAAAGAAGAGGATGTGCCACCCATACCTGCTGCTGGAATTTCTCCCCTGGCAGAGGTGAGGAAGGAAAAAAGCAGTGGGTGCCGGGACAGAAGGGGTACCTCAGGCAGGGAAATGGAACGCTTCCAGAAGAGTGCCTGGGGCCAGGACCATCCTGGCTGGCCTGCAGGCACCAAGTCGGCCTGCGTGCTGTCGCTGGTGTGATTCCAAGCCCCTTGCTCTAGGCTTTCAAGTCCTTGCACACATTCAGGTGTTTTGCCTGGGAAGGGTGGGAAAAGTTCAGCAGCAGCTGGCCTGGGACTCAGCTCACGTTTACTCAGAGATGCCTTCTCATGGTCCCCCAGCTTTGCAATGAGGACGCTCCTTGTGGGGGCGCTGCTGGCTGCATGGGAGACGATTCCCCACCTCTGACCAACTTCAGAATTGTTTACCCCTGGAGCAAGTGCCCTGATAGGGTTTTCTTCGGTGTAACTAGTGGGTTCTTAATTAGCAATGTGAACGGTGATATCAGAGGTCCTGAATCAGGATGGAAATACTTATTTTATGCATGTACAGGCGTAAAAACCTGGGGAGGCCATGTGCAGCCGGCACCCTTAGGGATGGGTTTCCAACTGACCCCTCAACGTTCTGGTGTCCA
This sequence comes from Eschrichtius robustus, assembly GCF_028021215.1. Taxonomy (NCBI): domain Eukaryota; kingdom Metazoa; phylum Chordata; class Mammalia; order Artiodactyla; family Eschrichtiidae; genus Eschrichtius; species Eschrichtius robustus. Next base: position 170,055 of record NW_027175484.1, on the reverse strand, counting down.
GCCACTGCTTTAGGATTTCTGGGGCCCAATGCTGACTCTCAGGGCTCTGCGATCCAGCCTTTGTTGGCCTTTAATGAGACCCGCACTTCCAGGATCCTACAGAGCAGGGTCTGTGTGACTGTTCTGTGGCTTCTGTAACAAATGACCACAAGCTGGGTGGTTTAAAACAACAGGAATTCATCCTCCCCCAGTCCTGGAGACCAGACATCTGAGATCAGGGTGTTGCAGGACGGAAGTCTCTCCAAAGGCTCCAGGATAGGGTTCTTCCTGCCTTTTCCAGCTTCTGGGGGCTCCAGGCGTCCCCAGGCTCGTGGCTGCATCCCTCCCGTCTCTGCCTCTGTCTTCACGTGGCTTCTCCTCTGTGTCTGTGCCTCTCCTCTTTTGTCTCTCATAAGGACTCTCTCAGTTGGATTGAGGGCCACCCTAACCCAAGATGACCTCACCTTGAGATCCTTAACTACATATACAAAGACCCTTTTCCCAGATATGGTCCTGTTCACGTGTTCTCGGGGGACACATCTTTTGGGGCCAGCATTCAACCCATTACCTGTGTATATAATAACCCTCATTTTAGGAGATTACCAAGGTCCCGTATAGACTGGCATAGACAGCAGCCATGTGGGTGGGGGTCTGCGGAGAATGAGGACCCTGGAATCACCTGGAAGGGATGAAGTCCTGGCTGCATTAGGTGAGCTCTTCCACCACAGGGCCCGTGGAAACAGCCACTCGACTCTGTCCGTGGAAAGGGACCCAGTGCCGAGTCCAGAAGTGGTTACCTTGCAAAGCTGGCTCTTTTGGGATTTCGTCATCAATAGCATCATGTAACCAGTAACTACGGGCTTGGAGGAGTCACTCTCTGGCACATGATGACAGCACTAGTCACTTTAGGCTCACCAAGCCTAGAATAGGAATGTTTGAAGGAGAAGAGTTTGGGAGATTGCGAAGCTTGGTTGTCAAGGAAACTGAGCAGGTTTGTCAAGGAAACTTCTCCCTTAAACTGAAGGCAGGGCTGGGAGAGCTGAACTCCAGAGATCTTGTAAAGGGGCTGCTCTGAAGCACCATCACCTGAGAGGTGGTCTCAGTGTGAGCTGGGGTTTGAGAAAAGTGTGATGAGATTAAGCCAGACTTTCTGTGACAGCTGGGGAGGGGTTTGTAAAGCACCTTGGCTTTTAAGGCAGAAGTTTGTTGCTGGACAAAGTGTCTCCCAAAACTGGGCTGAAGCTCAAGCTGTCTCTTTCCCCTTCTTATGACAGTCCAGGGCAGGTGGGTGTCAGGTCCCCCTTGTTTCTCCTCCATTCTTCCAGGTGAGGGCTCCAACCAGCAGGGTGGGGTGACCAGGTGGGCATCATGCCCTCCGTCCTAGGATGCAGGCTGGCCAAGCCCTCACCACCTCCACCCCTTCCCCTTAGTAACACGAGACACTACACCCTAGCTGTAAGGAGTGGGAAGGCTGGGAGGTGCAGGGTAGCTGTGAACAGGAAAAAGGGAAATGGGTCCTGATGGGTAGCTGCGCAGCCCTGCTGTGAGGGTCGCCCAGACGCTAGCGCACAGACTCTGGGTCCTGTGAAGGTTCGATGCTTTGTGGTTCTGGAAATCCTATAGGAGATGGTCCACAGTAGGTGAAGCTAATGCTCTCAGTGGAGGTGGTGAAGCTAAAGATCTGCAGTTCAGACCGAAGGTGCCGATGTACATACAGGACAAAACCATCTCGTGTGAATGGACTTCAGGCACGTTTAACATGAATGCAGACATGTTAATGCCTAGCACCTTCTATCTTGTGCCTCTCCTCAGGGACCCCCTCCTCAGTTCCTGAAGATCCTGTAACTCCCGTACAGGTGGATGGAGAGTGGGCTCTGTCCAGTCTGAGCCCTGAGTTACCCTGTGTGTGAGTCTGCTCAGGACCGCTGTAACAAATACCACAGACTGTGCAGCTTGAATAACAGACCTATCTCCCAGTCCTGGATGCTGTCTGAGATCAAGGTGTATGCAGGCTGGTTTCTCCTGAGGTCTCTCTACTTGGTACTTAGACAGCCATCTTCTCCCCAGGTCCTCATGTGGCCTCCCCCTGTGCCTATCTGTGTCCTAATCTCTTCTTGTAGGACACCAATCCTATTGGATTAAGATCCACCCTAGTGACCTCATTTTTACCTTGATCGCCTCTTTAAAAATCCCACAGCCACATCCTGGGGTCCTGGGGGTTAGGGATTCAGCATGTGAATTTGGGGAGCATGGCTGAGCCTATCCCATCCTCCTTAGGAGCCAAGTGTGCCTCGGTCCTTCCTTCCCTCAAGTCACACGAGGTGATGTAGTGGCTCAGGGAGAGGCCACTTGTGCAGAGTCTGTGTCCCAGCTGGGGAGCCCTTCTCTGCTCTCTCTGATCAGGCCGTGGCCGTGCCAGTCCCCTCCTGAGGTGAGCAGTTCTGGGGTTTCCTGCCGTGTCGTCTGGCCGGCTGAGGTGCTCATTGTCAGGGAACTCAGGAGCCAGCAGCCTAGTGGGGATGTCGGGGACACTCAGGGCCTTGGCAGATGTCTCTCCCAGCAGATACCCTAGCGAAAGTGGGGAAACTTTTGGGGGATTACAGGTGGGGGAGAGTCACAGTCTCGTTTATGCTTCAGAAAGACCACGTTGGGGTGGGATGTGAGGTGCACCGTGCGGGCAGGGGGTTCTGTCAGGGCCTGATGGAGGAACCAGGCACAAGATCGGGCTTGGGCCAGGACTGTGGGCGTAGAGGTGAATTAGTGTGGGAACTGGCCACAGACTGCTGTCGAAATCTCGGCTTCCCTGTGCACCGAGGCCAAACAGAAATACGGAGACAGGGATTTTGGAGGAAGAGAGAGATGGCTTTATTCTTCTGCCAGACAACAGGGAAGACACAGCCGGCTAGCGCCTCAAGAACTGGGCACCCCTCCTTGAGAATCAGGGAAGATTTTATACGTGGGGCTCTCGCAGTCTGGGGTATAGGATGAGGATCGAAGTAGTGAAGGTCTTGCATTCCTCCTTTCCCTTGCATTATTTCAAAACAGTCATAGTTGGCATCAGGCTGCCCGGTAATTGGGGTACGGCAGTCTGGTAATTGCGTCCGTTTGCTTCTGGTTTATCGACCGGTGACCTTGTTTCTGAAATGCAAAAACTATAGGGGGTGACTTGTTATGAAGGGCGTATAGAATGTAAGTGCTGGACATAATAAGGTTAGGGAGTGAGAGGCAGGGGATGTAACTCACACAGAGTTAGGGGTAATGGGTGCCAGAGGTAAATTACATAGTGTCAGGGAGTGAGATTAGCTTTGTAAAGTACACATCTAGTTACTACAAATTAGTGACAAAGTAAAACAAGGAGTGATTAACTCTTTCAGGCCAGATTATGTTTCTTCTCTAGCCTATTCACTGTTCCCTTTGTTTTCCTTGTTCTCAGGGGAGGGGAAACTTCATTTCTATTTTTGCTGCAACAAGACTCTGGAGGAGCAGATGACAGTCAGTGGGGCACAAGGAGAGTGGGAGCCTGGGAGACCCCAGTGTTACCGAACGAAACTTGGGGCCGCTTGCCCGAGTGCAGTAAAGCCAGTCTACTGACACCGGGTGTGGTGAAGGGAAGTGCAGCTTTAATTGTAAGAGTGCCAATACAAGGAGGCCAGGTGGCCTGTGCTCTAAAACCCCAAACTCCCTGAAGGATTTCAGCAAAGGAATTTTAAAGGCCAAGTGAAGGAGGGGGGTCGCAGGGTATGCGATCAGCTGGTGCACAATTCTCTGGTTGATGGTGAGGTAACAGGCGGTTAACATTATAAATTCTTAGGCACCGGAAGTTCCGGGGCTACCTGTTCAAGATCATCAGGTAGTTAATTTCTTCCGTTTGGTGGTGGTTTCAGCATCTGTAAAACAACTCAGGAAGCGTGCATCAGATACTGTTATCCAGGTATTTCAGAGAGGAGCTACAGCAGAGGATGTCGGGGAGGGGTCTGTCCTGGGAAGGCCCCGTAGGGTCCTGCTCGGTTACACCCGGTGCCTGGGCTCGGCAACCTGGGAAGGTGGGGCTGCTCCTGGGTGTGGGGAGCTGCAGGATCCCAGTCCTCTGAGGGGCCTGTTAGCCCCCAAGGTGAGATGGGGGTGCAGTGACTGGACAGAGGCATCTGGCCTGCAAGAGGGGCTGAGGCTGGAAATGTCACGGGAATCATCGCAGGGAGGGAGAGGAAAGGCCAATGGGGGCAGGTAGGTCACAGCAGACTATGTGCAGGTGACTGCGGTCCTGTTGGAAGCAACTCAGAGCCAGAAAGGAGTGGCTGTCAGGGGCTCAGCTCCATTCTCTTGTTCCTTTGTAAAACCACTGTGTCAGAGTTTGAGACACTGCCAGTAGATGTCTGGGCCCAGTGCTGCCATGGCTTCATCAAAGGGGCCCAGGGGGAACACAGAACCACTGCAGACCCCGCCCGTGTCCTCAGTGGGAATGAATCCCATTGGGGCTCCTGGGCTCACAGACTTGAGGGAACCTCTGTCCTCAGGACTGGTCTTCCTCCTTCCTCTCACCTGCTGGTCAGAGGCCCAGGCACCCCCAACCTGGCTCCACCCCCAGGGCCTGGATTCTGGGACAGCTTAGGGGTAAGCAAGACCCTCATGTTCCTTTATCTGCCTGGGGGCGAGAATGTCTTAAACGCTGCAATTGACTGATGATAGAGGGCTGAGTGTTTCCAGCAGGTATGGGTGGAAAGATGGGGCGTGAAGTTCCTGTGTCTGCAGGGTCTTCCCAGCGTGAAGATCTGTGTGTTTCCCCGGCCAGTCAACATCCGCCCAGGAAGCCCAGATCCAGCATTACGAGGGCAGAGGCTCTCCCCTTGCTTATCTGTAACTTCCCGCTCCCACAGTGAGGAGCCTGGCTCCCACCATCTGCCATTTCTGTATGCATTGCTCCTTTCCAGGTTACATGTGCAGAGGTTTCAGAGTTGTTAGCTACTACACCCTGGAAAGAACTTCGTAAAATAAAGCCCACTGTTTATATACTGTCCATTTTGCCTTTAATCTACAGATTCCATTCATTTCCAAAGGTAACTTAGGTCAGCACCTTTGATCCCATCCCCTACGGTGAGTTGTTTCCATATATTTCTAATACAGTTAGACTCTGTCACATAATGTATTCCATCCTGCAACACTCCTACATCTTAAATAACTAAATTTGAATAGATTATGATTGACCCCTTGGGCTACACACATCTATGGGTTTAGACAAATGCATAGTGACAGGTATCCATCCTAGAGTGTCACATGGAATACTTCAAACCCCCCACCGCATGATCTGCTTATCATCTGTGTAGCTTTGCCTTTCCCAGAGTGTCACCAATGGGGTCATACTGTGTGAAGCCTCCTCAGCCTGGATGCTTTCACGTAGCAGTATATACTGAGGATTTATCCATGTCTTTCCATAGGCTGATGGTGCATTCCTTTCTGCTGAGTAGTATTCCACTGCATGTGTATGGGCGGAAAAACAATTTTCCCTCTACTTTTCTAGGTTCTTGGTTGAGGACCCCTGCCCCTGAAATAAAAGACAGATTACCAGGAGAAAAGCAGAAGTTTAATTACATGTATACCTTCTGAATACAGCGGGGATAGCAAGGAAAACTGAGTCACTTCCTGAAATGACCAAAACCATCCCCTTAAATACCTCTTCAGCTAAAAACAGAAGAAATATGCTGGGGAAGGGGGGAAGACTACTTATGGCAGGTTATCATGCAAAGCACAGTAAACAAGGGTATGATTGTTTGCACATTTAAGTCAGGACTTCTCCATTGAAAAGAGTTACTTAAGATTTAATTATCCTTCCATTTTTGGTGGAAAGAGGGACATACCCTTATAAATGGAGACTTCTGTATTGTAAACGTCTTTCATAAAACAGCAATCTCAGTTTTCTGAGATATTTTTATTGGATATATTATTTTATTTTTGGCTGCATTGGGTCTTCGTTGCTGCGTGCAGGCTTTTCTCTGGTTGTGGCGAGCAGGGGCTACTTTTCTTTGCAGTGCATGGGCTTCTCATTGTGGCTTTTCTTCTCGTGGAGCACAGGCTCTAGGTGTGCAGGCTTCAGTAGTTGTGGCACACGGGGTCAATAGTTGTGGCTCGTGAGCTCTAGAGCGCAGGCTCAGTAGTTGTGGAGCACGGGCTTAGTTGCTCTGCGGCATGTGGGTTCTTCCTGGACCAGGGCTCGAACCCGTGTCCCCTGCATTGGCAGGCAGACTCTTAACCACTGAGCCTCCAGGGAAGCCCCCCCCCCTTTTTTTTTTAAAGCAGACCAATAATCCTTATGCCAGAGATACATATTTGGGGGTGGCATATTCTACTCGCCTTGACATGGATGTACCCCAATTTGCTTATACATTCATCTTTTGAAGGATATCCTGATTTCTTCAAGTTTTTAGCCATTATGAAAGTGCTGCTGTGCATAATTGCATCCTTGTTTGCATTTGGACATAGATTTTCAAAGCAGTTGCCTGAATACTGGAAGCATGATTGTTGGATCCCAACGTGAGACTTGTTAGTTTTGGAAAAAACTGCCAAATTGTCTTACAAAGTGGCTGCACATGCACCCCCCCAGCTATGAAGGAGAGCTCCTTTTGTTCCTCACCCTCTAGCAATTGGTATTTTCATATTTTTGGAGTTTAGCAGTGCTAATAGGTATGCTGTGATATCTCATGATTTTAATTTGTAATTCCCTAATGGTATATGATGTTGAGCTTGTTTCTGCATGATTTTTACCATCTGTATATCTTTTTATGGCGGGATGTCTGTTCAGATCATGCTGTTCACGTTCATGCTTAGAGGAGCCCTGTCTCCTCAGGACCCACTGGGGCTTTGGCTTCTGGGACACGTGGGTTGCGTCCACGCTGACGGCCGGGCTTCAGGACAAGCTGGGGTTGAGTCCACGCTAACAGAAGCCGAGTCTCCTCAGGACCCCCTGAGGCTTCAGCTTTGGGACACTGTGGGGTCCAGTTCATGCTGAGAGGAGCCTGGTCTCCTCAGGACCTGCCGGGAGGTGACACCACTGAGGGAAAAGGTGAGGAAATGTGGGGAGAAGGTTCCTGAGCGTTGCTGACTGCTGAGGGTGTCTGTCTTCAGAGGACCCAGGAGAGGAAGGGCTTGATGTGGAAAACTGGGTTTTTGGCCGCTTTTGTGTGTGGTGTAGACAGAGTGCAGTGTTGTTCTTTGGCGAGTGGCGTCCGGTTTTCCCAGCACCGTTCATTGAGGGGACTGTCCTTTCCCTGGTGTATGTTCTTGGCTCCTTGCTTGTGAATTAACTGACCACATACCTGTAGGTTGGTTCCTGGGCTCTCTGCTCTGTTCCTCTGGTCTGTGCGCCTGTTTTTGTGCCAATTCCACACTTTTTGGGGAATGTAGCTTCGTAATGAAGTGTGAAGTCAGGGAGCGAGATGCCTCCAGCCCATTCTCCTTACTCAGGGTGGCTTTGGCTCTTCTGGGTCCTTTTTGGTTCCACACACATCTTAAGATTGTTTGCTCTGTTTCTATGGAAAATGTCTTTGGACTTTTGGTAGGGATTGTGTTGAATGTGTACATTAATTTGGCTAGAATGCATATTTTTTAAAATTAAAAAAAAATTTAGGCCACACCATGTGGCATGCAGGATGCGGGATCTTAGTTCCCCAACCAGGGATCGAACCTGTGCCCCCTGCAGTGGGAGCGCAGAGTCCCAACCCCTGGTCGGCCAGGGAAGTCCCACCTTAGAATGCATATTTTCACACTATTCTTTTTACCCATGAGCACGGGGTATCTTTCCATTTATTTTTGTCTGTTCAGTTTCCTTTATCAGTGTCTTCCAGTTTTCATTGTGCAGGTCCTTCACGTCCTTGGTTAAATTTACTCCTAGTTATCTTTTTGGATGCAATTGTAAGTGGGATTTTTTTAAAAAATTCTTTTTCTGATGGTTCATTATCAGTGTATAGAATCACAAATGATTTTTGTGCATTGATTTTTCTTTCTTTTGTATCCCGCAGCTTTACTGAATTCATTTTTTAGTTGTAACAGTTTTTTGGTGGTTGAATGTGGAAAACTAGAATTCAGAAATCCCACTATTTCAACTACATCTAGGTCATCCACAGCACCCAAGACATAGTGGCTCCCAATATAATCTTCCCACGGTGCCTCTTGTAGTATGTGGCCTCCTACAAGGGTGATTGGCATCACCACTGTGGGTGAGCTGGATCTGGGTAGAGCTTGGCCTCTATAACAAAGTTTGATGTCTGTATTTCTGGCGTGGTACGACATGGTTGTTTGATAAGCGCTTTATTTTCTAGTAAATTTCAAGTGTATAAAAAACTTCAAATAGCAGTATCAAGTTTTCCACATTCACAAAATACTCCAGTTTGTTTTACCCTGTGAGAGTGGGAGGGCCACTCTCCCAGGGAACCAGCACATAACCCCAAAATGGGGAATAATTATGGTTTCCACATTATAATCCTATCCCCAGACCTGCTTCAACTTTCACCAGCTGCCCCAGCTTTGTGGAAACGTATTTTTCCATTCGAATCCAGTTTTCTTTTCTTAGAACCATCACTGGGGCTTTTCCTCACTTTAAAAACCTTGCTGGATTTAAAGTGTACAAGATGAGCATGATCTGGGTGGTTTTTCTGTATGGCTTCTTTCACTTAGGATGTTTTCAATGTTTATCCACACTGTAACATTGATCATTATTTCATTCATTTTTTTCCATTGTGATTAAAAACACATAACATTTACCACTTAAACCATTTTTAAAGCTTTTTTAAAAAATTTATTTTATTTTATTTTTTGGCTGTGTCGGGTGTTTGTTGCTGTGTGCAGGCTTTCTCTAGGTGCGGCGAGCGGGGGCTACTCTTAGTTGCTGTGTGCAGGCTTCTCATTGCGGTGGCTTCTCTTGCGGAGCACGGGCTCTAGAGCGCAGGCTCAGTATTTGTGGCACATGGGCTTAGTTGCTCCACGGCATGCGGGATCTTCCAGGACCAGCGCTTGAACCCATGTCCCCTGCATTGGCAGGCGGATTCTTAACCACTGTGCCACGAGGGAAGACCCATTTAAACCATTTTTAACTGTACAGTGCTATGGCGTTAACTACATTCACATTGTTGTAAAAATATCCTCACCATCCATCTCCAGAACTTTATTTTCCCCATGTGAAACCATAGTCATTAAACACTAACTCACCTCAACCTCTGGCAACCTTATTCTACTTTGTCTTTGAATTTGACTTATCTGGATACCTCATACTAGTGGAATCATAGAACGTTTGTCCTTTCTGTGTCTGGCTTGTTTCACTTAGCATAATAACTTCAAGGTTCATCACATTGTAGCATGTGTGAGAATTACCTTAGTTTTAAAGGTTGAGTCATATTCCATTGTGTATATACTACACTGTACTTATCCATTCATCTGTTGAAGGATGTGTTGTGTTGCTTCCACCTTTTGGCTATTGTGAATAATGTTGCTATGAATATGGGGTACAGATATCTGTTCCAGTCCTTGTTTTCTAATATTTTGGGTGTACACCCTGGAGTGGAATCAAGGGATCATACATTTTCCATGTTTTTGAGGAGCCACCATACAGTTTTCCACAGCGGCTCTATAATTTTACTTTATTCCTTTATATGACAGAATAATGCAGCTTATGGGTCTACCTTATTTTGCTTATCTGTTTACCTGCTGATGGACATTTAAATCTTTTCTACCTTGGGCTACTGTGAACAGTGCTGCTATGAATAATTGGTGAACAAGTTTTTGTTTGAACACCTGTTTTCAATTTTTTGGGTATATGTCTAGGAGTGGAGTTGTTGAACCACATGGTAATTATATTTTATATTTTTGAGTAAATGCTAAAGTTTTGTACACATAGACTGCACCATTGTACATCTCCACAAGTAACTTTTAAGGGTTCTAATTTCTCTACATTGTTGCCAACATTTGTTATTTTTATTTATATATTTAAAAATTTATTTAAGAATTTATTTTTATTGTAGTGTGTGTGAAGGGGCATCACATCGTGGTTTTAATTTGCATTTTCATCATGACTACTGATGTTTGACATCTTTTCATGTCCTTGTTGACCATTTGTATGTCTTGCCTGAAGAGCAGTCCATGCAAGCCATTTGTCTGTTTCAAAAATTTTATTGTTTGTCTTTTTGTTGATGAGTTGTAAAAGTCCTGGGTATATTCTAGGTAAAGAGTCTTATCAGATATACAACGTGCCAATATTGTCTTCCATTCTGTGGGCCGTCTTTTTACTTTCTGGATAGCCTCTTTTGATGCACAAAAGGTTTGTAATTTTGAGGAAATCCAATTTGTCGATTTTTTCCTTTCATTTCTTATGCTTTACTGTCAAATCTAAGAAACCATTGCTAAATTCATGGTCAAGAAGATTTAATTCCTTGGTTTATTTGAGAGTTCATACAGTCATCCCTCGGTACCCACTAGGCCAGGCTTTAGGTCTTGGGTTGAGTCAGTGTGAGGGTTCAGGGGCCATGGTTTAGGGTTATGGGTCATTGTTGGAGAGTCATGGTAGAGGGTTGTGGTTAAAGGGTCAGGGTCGGGGATTAGAGTTTAGGGGTCAGGGGCGAGGGTCTAAGGGTCTGGGGCTAGGGTTGTTAGGGGGTTAAGGTTAGAAGTTAGGGTTCTTAGGGTAAAGGTTAGAGTTATATTTAAGCACAATTGGCCCTCATTGCCCTCCCCTCTCCTTCTCTCTGAAGCCTCCAGAATGGATAGGACTTGCCCAGGGTCAGACAGGAGTCAGGGAGCTGAGGTCAATAACTGTTTTTCTGGCCTCCCTTCCCTCAGTCCTGGGCTCTGAGAGAAGAATGAAATGTCTGTTCTTGTCTCGGACTGTTTCTTACCCAACTCAACCTCTGTCAAGGATTGAGGAGGGTGTCAGAAGTCATGCATGGTTTCCTTCTGCCCTCCTACCTGGGAAGGGTGATGCTGGCCCTACTCTGCCTGGGCAGCCCCAGGTTCCAGCACAGCCCAGACAGCAGGGCACTCAGTGGACATGTGTGGATTTATACAGGACTGGGTGCAGTGACCTGCCAGCCCCCAGATGTTGCCTTCTTAAGGGCTGGTGGGGCCCTCCTAACACTGGAGGCATCCTTTGTCCCATCTGAGTTGGCCTGAATAGATGATCAGCTCTCAGGCAGGACAGCCCTTGACCTCTGACTATCCAGGCAGGCATCTGTGGTTCTCTAGCTCAGTCCAGCCTGGGCCTTGCCAGGCCCTCATGTATAGTTACAGAGCTGACCGTGATGCCGGGCAATTCAACAGCTACCTAGGCGGTGTAGACATTCCTTTGAGAAGTTTCAACTACCAACATCCATGTGGTTGAGAAAAAGGCCACCCCCTCACAGCCTCATAGGCTGCCAAGAGAAGTAACAATCCTCTAAACATTGGAATGTGTCCCTGACACAACAACCATACAGGAGACCATGGCCCTGCAATCCTTTGTCCTTTCAGTCGTTAGAAACTTTTGACATTCATATTCATTAAGAATCAAAGATATGGGAGCACCTGGACCTCACAATGGGAGGTTCACACTGAGACTGCATTGTCTTGGAGAGCCATATGCATCCATGTGGCCTCTGGAAAGCCTGCCAATTATGGGTTTCATGGCATGGAATAATTCTTGAGCTTCCCATTACTTCATTGCACAAGAGTTTCCTTACCACCCTAGCGTTTGGTTTCTTCACTTAGTAAATGAGAGAGAAGAAACTGGAAAATGAGCAGTATTGTTTTTCAGGGATGGGCAATTAATATGGCCAGGGAGATGGCATAACTCAAGGGCTCCCACCTCTCAGGGGCAGGAATGAGGTCTGTGTGTCTTCTGAGGGCACATGGGCTGTTTTGGGCCCACCTCTGAGATGTGAGGACCTGATGCCCAAGGAAAGAGACTTGAGTTTACCACCACCAACGATCCTGACTTGTCAGCAAGTGAAAGAACTTCTTGCAGTCTTGGGAGGACAGTAAGAGCACTGGACGAGTAGCTGCAGCCCCTGACCCTGAGTGAACCCCTTTCTTCCTTTTGTGTCAGATTCTGTGCTGTGCAGTGAGCTGTCATTGACTTAGAATCTGTTGCTTTCTGCCAGCCAGCATCTGTTCTCAGGCCCAAGTGCCTCAGTTTTCCTTTGGGAGTTACATCTCACCTGCTTCCAGTCCAAACGGTTGCAGAAGGGTGACCCCATGTTCCACCCAGCTTGAAGATGGGTTTACAAACCACATCTAGTCAGTCCCATTTTCCATCTTCTGGTGATGGGTCAAGGATGAGAATGCAACCCAAGCCAGATCAAAGGCATTTAAAACCATGACTTTCTTGGAACCCAAGAAAAGGAGAAATTCTTTCTTGGAAAATGGATGGTGAGTGGTTGTCAGCCTAGAATTGCTGTTGGCCCAAGGGCAATGAGAGAGCCTGTGCCTGTGAATGGGGTCCCCCAAAGGCACTGAGCAGGACAAAGTTTTTGAGAGAAGCAAGGTCACACTGAGATAGTGTGAGCCACTGGACCTACCAGGTCCAAACCCATTCTTTAACTTGCCACTTGCAAGTATTAATTTATTTCTACCCTTACAATAAATACTAACTTATTTTACTTCAGTAAGTGTGTCCAGTCGTTGGGAAAAGAAAAATTCGTAGTTGATACATCTGAATCAATAATCCCTGATCCTTCCTCAGGTGTCCTCACTGGGTAGGCATAGCTGGGGGAGATGAAGATTCTGGGTGGGACCAGATATCAGTGGAGCTGCCAAACAGCTCTGCCCCTGTTCCTTCCCTGTCCCGGGAGAGGGAAACCCTGGAACAGTGATAGGATAACCAGTATGGGGAAGAGGTTCCTCAGTGATTAATTGGTCTTTTTGTATTTTCCTTAATTTAGTGTTCATTTTGGTAATGTGTTTTTACAAAGAAATCACCCGTTTCTTCTAGATTTCCAGTTTGTTACAGTAGGTTTCTCTTATTTGACGTTTAATTTTTCCTGTCTAATTTTCTACAGAATCATGACAAATAATGAACAAATATTGATACTCTATTATTAACTGAAGTCCCTATTCATGTTCCCTTTGTTATACCTTTCCTTGTTCCAGGATCTCAAAGGACATGGGGTCATCATATCTATTTAGTCTCTTCTGGGCTTTGACAGTTGCTCAGACTCTCCTTGTTTCCATGACCTTGACAGTGTGGAGGAGGACTGGTCAGGTATTTTATAGACTGCCGGGCACTGGGATTTGCTTGATGTTTTTGTTGTGGTTAGACTTGGCTTTGAAAAAGCAGATCACAGAGGTGAAGTGCTTCCTCTTCACTGTATGTCAAGAGGACAGGCTCTCAAGGGAACTTCTCACTTATATTCTCAACTTTGGTCACCTAGCTGAGGTAGTGTTTGTCAAGTGTTCCCACAGTGAAGTTAATTTTTTTCCCATGTCCATCCTGTGTGTCTTATTTAGGAGGAAGTCATAATGCAGAACCCACACTTGAGGAGAGAGGGGTTAGCTTCACATCCTTGATGGACAGCTGAGTGGCTATATAAATTGTTTAGAAGCTTTCTGCATAGGAGATTTCTATTTAACACCGTTCATCAAAAACTATGTAATTTATTTTTACCAGTTTGGGCACGTGAATAATTATTGTAAACTTTTGGTTATAATCCAGCGCTACATTATAAGACTGCTTAGTTAATTCTTGCTTTGGCTGCTGAGAGCTTTTTCCATTTGCTCCTGTTTTCATTTTACATAATTTCTCTTTTGTGGGTTTTTAAAATTTTTGGTACTTCTTTACTTTCTGATATTTTAAGATTATCCTGCTTCATATATTTACTGTCTCAGTCCTAGTATCAGCCCTTTCTTCAAAGAGCCCTTGTTCCTTTTATTAGAGAATGGTATTAAAAACGTACATGTGGGAGCTAAATATGCTCAGCTGACAGTGCATGGAAATATATGCATGTATCCCAGCCTATGCATACACACATAATTATAAAGATTTCCATGTGGAACTATGTGCAGGCTAAAGATAGTTTATACTGATATCTCCAACCGGATCTGTTATGACATGGATATTGTAACCTTCTCTCTTTGTTTGACTGTAACATCCCACTCCAGTGGTAAGAAACCTGGCTTCCACCATTTGTCATTTATTAAATTCAGTGCTTGTTCCATTCAATTACTGATATAGTAGTTTCAGTAGTATTAGCTACTACCCCTCATGGAAAGAACATAGAGTCCACTGTGTATGTAGGACACATTTTGTCTTTGGCCTACAGATTCTGTACATTTCCAAAGTTAACTTAGGTCAACCCATTTGTCCCACTACCAACAGTGAGTTTTTTCATACATTTCTGAATCAGATTCTTTGTTACATTCTGTATTCCAGTCTTTGACACTCCCATATCCTAAGCAGCTAAGTTTGAATAGATTGTAATTTACTTGTTGGGTTGTAAAAATCTGTGGGTATAGACAAATGCATAGTGACAGGTATTCACCACTAAAGTATCATATGGACTATTTCAACCACATATTCTATACATTGTTTACCATGTCAGTTTTGCCTTTTCTAGAATGTCATATAAATGAGGCCATACAGTGTGTAGCACTTCAGACTGGATTCTTTCACTTAGCAATGTAAGTTAGATGTATCTATTTTTTTTTGCATGGGTTGATGGTCCATTCCTTTATATCTCTGAATACTATTGCATTGCATGTATATTAGAGGAAAAATAATTTCCCCTCTACCCTTCTATGTTCTTTATTGAGATCTCCCTTGTAATGAAAAAGAGAGGAACTAGAGAAAACAATCAGAAGTTTAATATATACCATGCATACCTCCTGTATACTTGAAAGATACCCAGGAAAACTGAGTCACTCCCTGAATTGGCCCAAGCCGTTACCTTAAATGCTATCTTCTGCTGAGAACAAAAGAAAGATGTTAGGGAATGGAAGAAGCCATTTAAAGGAGGTTATTAGGCAGAGCACAGTAAACAAGGGTATGGTTGTTACACAGATTTACATCCAGGCCTATTTCATTGACAAGGTTTTTTTATAAAAAACATTTATTTATTTGGCTGTGCCAGGTCTTAGTTGCGGCCTGTGGAATCTTTAGTTGTGGCATGTGGGCTCTTAGTTGCAGCATGCGGGATCTAGTTCCATGACCAGGAGTTGAACCCTGGCCCCCTGCATTGGGAGCATGGAGCCTTAGCCACTGGACCAGCAGGGAAGTCCCAACAAGCTTTTCTTGATATTTAGTCATCATTCAATTCCTGGTCCAGAGAGGGACAAACCCTTACAAATGGAGATATCCTTAATAAATGTAAATTTACCTCATAAAAGGGCATTTTCTACTTGGCTTTGAAAGATTCTCCTGGGTCTGCTGTTTCTTATTAATCAGTCCAAAATAATCCTTTTGTCAAATGGGCATATTTTGGGGTGGTGTATTCTGCTCTCCTTGACATGTATGTGCCCTAATTTGCTTATGAGTTCACCTACAGAAGGACATCCTGATATCTTTAAGTTTTTAGCCATTATGAATAGAGCTGCTGTACATTACTTGATGCTAGTTTGGGTTTGAACACAGTTTTTCAAAGCAGTTGTCTAAATACAAGTGGTACACTTCTTGGATCCTAAGGTGAGACTTTTTAGATTTGGAAAAAATTGCCAAACTGTCTTCCAAAGTTGGTTGTACATGCATTCCACCAGCATCTTGAGTATATTCTTGTATGCTTATTTACTGCCTGTTTATCTTCTTGGGCCAGGTGTGTGTTTCAATCTTTACCAAATTTTAATGGCGTTGGCATAATTTGAGTACAAATCCTTTATCAGATATGTGCTTTGGAAATAGTTTCTTGCAGTTTGTGGTTTGTCTTCCGGTTTTCTGAATAAGGTCACCAGACCCAAAGTCATGTAGATTATCTTTTTTTTTCTAGGATTTTTTATAGTTTGGTAATTTAAATTTGTCTATGGGCAATTTTGAGTGAATTTTGGTTTAAGTTGTAAAGTTTGTGTCTAAATTCATTTCATTACATGTGGTTTGTAATTAATTGCTCCTTAACCATCTTTTGAGAAGATACAGTGAGATACTTGGCTCCATTTCAGTTTGGATTTCCAAACTTAGTATATACAGCAGAACTGCCTTCCGGATGAGGCCTCTGGGTTTGTGAGTGCGGCACTCCCGGCACTTCTCTGACGTCCCACAGGGGGCGCCGAACCCACCTGTCTGACCCTGGGGGCACAGGTGCACCCTGCCCACAGACTTTGCTCTGTGACAAGCAGACAGGAGCTTTGTCTCCTGTCAGGGCTTAGGCTTCTGGACCATGAGGCATTGTCCACACTGACAGCAGCTGGGTTTTCTCAGGAACCACTGGTGAGGAGACGCCACAAGAGGAAAAAACGAGCAAGTGTGGAGAATCTTCCTGTGCAGCTGACTGCTGGGTGGGTGGGGTGCTTCTTCAGGGGACTCAGGAGAGAAAGGGTTTAATGTGGAATACTGTGCACTTTTAGTTAGTTTTATGTGCAGTGTAGATGGTGACCAGTGTCGTTCTTTGGGGTCTGGTGTCTAGTTTTCCTGGCACTGTTTGTTGATGGCTTTGGATAGAATAAACATTTTAATAATTGTAATTTTTCTGATGCATGAGCATGGAATATTGTTTTCTATTGTGTCTTCAATTTCTTTATCAGTGCTTTATAGTTTTCTGAGTATAGGTCTTTCATGCCCTTGGTTAAATTTATTCCTAAATAGTTTGTTCTTTTTGATGGAATTGTAAATGGGATTGTTTTCTTAATTTTTCTTGTTGGTGTTCATTATTAGTGTATAGAAACAAAACTGATTTGTGTATATTGATTCCATATTTTGCAACTTTACTGAATTTATTTTTTAACATATTTTTTGAAGTAATGTGAAAAATTGCAATACTAAAATCTCACAGTTTCTACTGCACCCCAGGTAATCCACAAGACCCAAGACATGGTAGCTACTAATATACTCTTCCCACGGTGCCTCTTAATACCATGTGGACTCCTACAAGGGAAATAAGTATCACAACTTTGGTTGAACTTGGTCTGGGTAAGTCTTGGCCTCTATAACAAAATTTGATGTCTGTCTTGTCTGATTTTCTGGCATGATACTGACACGGTTGTCTAGAAAAGTAATTTACTTACCAGTAATTTAAAATGTACAGAAAAGTTTCAGTAATGGCCAAAAGTACTCACATTTGCCACCTCACACAAAATGCTCAGTGTGTTTTGCCCAAGGAACCAGCACATAACCCCTAAATGAGGAAATCCTGATGTCTACATTATAATTTAATACTCAGCCCCACTTCAACTTTCACCTGCTGTCCCAACTGTATGAAAATGTCTTTTTCCATCCTGATCCAGTTTTCTTTTTCTGCAACCATTACTGAGTTTCCCCCTCATTTAGACAGCCTTGATGGATTTGAAGCAGACAAGATGAGCATGGGATCTAGGTTGCCTTTTCTGTATGGATTTTTTTCACGAAGAATGTTTTTAATGTTCATTTTTGTAACAAATATCAGCACTACACTTTTTTTCATTTTCATTAAAAATACAAAACATGACTTTAACATTTAATTCTTTTTACGTATACAGATTTGTGGTATTAACTACCTTCATATAGTTGCACAAACAAGTTAACTAACATGTGTACCTCCTGTGTGCATGGGAGATACCCAGGAAATTGAGTAACACCCTGAAACGGCCCAAGACATCACCTTAAATACCGTCTTCATCTAAAAGGAAAAAAAGGAAGGCTATAGTTGCTTCTGTCTACATTCATTTGATTGTATATGGTTTCCAATTGATGTTGTATAACTACTTGTGGAGAAGTCATGGGATACTTGGCTTCATTGCAGTTTGAATTTCCAAATTTAGTGCATTATGCAGGCTTGATACAAGGTTTAGAAACTTCATATTGGATCAGGACATCCCATGGTGTAACAGGTATTAATGGTTTGTTCAAAAATTAAAGTTCTGTGTGATATGAATTCATCCTGGAGTAATCCAGGTTAGTTTCTGTTATACATTTTTCACGGTATAAAAGGAAAAGAGAAATAAGGCCTAATTTATAAAAGTGCCTTCAAACTAATTGATACTGCAGTAAAGTTGACTTACAATATTGTGTTAATTTCTGCTGTACAGCAAAGTGATTCATATATATATATATATACATACATATATACATATTTTTCATATTTTAATACTTTTATACATAATTTTGCATACTTTAATACATACTTTTTAACCTGTTCCTTAAAACACTAGTGCTTAGGAAATCTTTGGAGGCAGAAGCAATCAAGGGTAGCTTAAGGTTAGAGTTAGGGTTAGGGTACGGCTTAGGGTACGGGTTCGGGTACGGGTTCGGGTATGGCATGGGGTATGTGTTAGGGATAGGGTTAGGCTTAGTTTTAGGGTTAGGGCTCAGTTTAGGATAAGGGTTAGGATTAGGGTATGTGTTAGGGTTAGGGTAGGGGTTAGGGTTAGGCTACGGATTAGGGTTAGGGTATTTATTAAACCTACCCACTCTCTAGATACCACTTAGCACATAAAGGAATATTATTTGGGGTCCAGCCATGAAGAAGAGTTTAGACACTAGGATCAGAGAAGGAACAAACCCATTATAAAGAAATCACATTAGGATTTTGTTTTTAACCTGTTCCTTAAAACACTAGTGCTTAGGAAATCTAATGGAGGCAGAAGCAGTCAAGGGTAGCTTAGGGTTGGCGTTAGGGTTAGGTTACGGCTTAGGGTACGGGTTCGGGTACGGAGAAGGTTTTGTGTTAGGGTTAGGGTTAGTTTTAGGGTTAGGGCTCGGTTTAAGGTACGGGTTAGGATTAGGTTACGTGTTAGGGTTAGGGTAGGGGATAGGGTTAGGGTACGCGTTAGGGTTAGGTTATTTATTAAACCTATCCCACTCTCTAGATACCACTTAGCACATAAAGGAATATTATTTTGGGTCCAGCCATGGAGAAGAGTTTAGACAGTAGGATAAGATAAGGAACACACCCATTATAAAGAAATCACATTGGGATTCTCTTTTTAATTGTTCCTTAAAACACTAGTGCTTAGGAAATCTATTGGAGGCAGAAGCAGTCAAGCGTAGCTTAGGGTTAGCATTAGGGTTAGGGTTAGTGTTAGGGTACGGCTTAGGGTACGGGTTGGGGTACGGGTTCGAGTACGGCATACGGTATGTTTTAGGGTTAGGGTTAGGGTTAGTTTTAGGGTTACGGCTCGGTCTAGGGTACGGGTTAAGATTAGGGTACGTGTTAGGGTTAGGTTAGGGGATAGGATTAGGGTACACGTTAGGGTTAGAGTATTTATTAAACCTATCCCACTCTCTAGATACCACTTAGCACGTAAAGGAATACTATTTGGGGTCCAGCAATGGAGAAGAGTTTAGACACTAGGATAAGATAAGGAACACACCCATTATAAAGATATCACATTAGGATTCTATTTTTAACCTGTTCCTTAAAACACTAGTGCTTATGAAATCTATTGGAGGCAGAAGCAGTCAAGGGTAGCTTAGGGTTAGGGTTAGGGTTAGGGTACGGATTAGGGTACGGGTTCAGGTACGGCGTAGGGTATGGGTTAGGGTTAGGGTTACGGTTAGTTTTAGAGTTATGGCTCGGTTTAGTGTACGTGATAGGGCTAAGGTAGGGGTTAGGGTACGCATTAAGTTTAGTGTATGTATTAAACCTATCCCACACTCTAGATAACACTTAGCACGTAAAGGAATATTATTTGGGTTCCAGCCATGGAGAAAAGTTTAGACAGTAGGAAAAGATAAGGAACACAGCCAATATAAAGTAATCACATTAGGATTCTCTTTTTAACCTGTTCCTTAAAACACTAGTGCTTAGGAAATCTATTGGAAGCAGAAGCAGTCAAGGGTAGCTTAGGATTAGAGTTAGGGTTAGGGTACTGTTATGGTACGGGTTCGGGTACGGGTTCAGGTACGGCGTAGGTTATGGGTTAGGGTTAGGGTTAAGTTTAGTTTTAGGATTAGGGATCAGTTTAGGGTACGGGTTAGGATTGGGGTACGTGTTAGGGTTAAGGTAGGGGTTAGGGTTAGGTTACGTGTTAGGGTTAGGGTATTTATTAAAACTATCCCACTCTCTAGATACCACTTAGCACGTAAAGGAATATTATTTGGGGTCCAGCCATGGAGAAGAGTTTAGACCCTAGGATAAGATAAGGAAAACACCCGTTATAAAGAAATCACATTACGATTAACTTTTTAACCTGTTCCTTAAAACACTAGGGCTTAGGAAATCTATTGGAGGCAGAAGCAGTCAAGGGTACCTTAGGGATAGGGTTAGGTACAGGGTACGGCTTATGGTAAGGGTTCGGATCGGATTCGGGTATGTCGTAGGTTATGGTTTAGTGTTAGGTTTAGGGTTAGTTTTACGGTTAGGGCTCGGTTTAGGGTACAGGTTAGGATTAGGATACGTGTTAGGGTAACAGTAGGAGATAGGGTTAGAGTATGCGTTAGGGTTAGGGTATTTATTAAACCTATCCCACTCTCTAGATACCACTTAGCACGTAAAGGAATATTATTTGGGGTCCAGCCATGGAGAAGAGTTTAGACATTAGGAATAAGATAAGGAACACACACATTATAAAGAAATCACATTAGGATTCTCTTTTTAACCTGTTCCTTAAAACACTAGTGCTTAGGAAATCTATTGGAGGCCGAAGCAGTCAAGGGTAGCTTAGGGTTAGGGTTAGGGTACAATTTAGCGTACGAGTTCGCGTATGTCGTGGAGTATGGGTTAGTGTTAGGTTTAGGGTTAGTTTTAGAGTTAGGGCTCGGTTTTTTGGTACGGGTTAGGATTAGGTTACGTGTTAGGGTTACGGTAGGGGTTAGGGTTAAGGTACGCATTAGCGTTAGGGTATTTATTAAACCTATCCCACTCTCTAGATACCACTTAGTACGTCAAGGAATATTATTTGGGGTCCAGCCATGGAGAAGAGTTTAGACACAAGGATAAGATAAGGAACACACCCGTTATAAAGGAATCACATTACGATTAACTTTTTAACCTGTTTCTTAAAACACTAGTGCTTAGGAAATCTATTGGAGGCAGTAGCAGTCAAGGGTACCTTAGCGTTATGATTAGGGTTAGGGTACGGCTTAAGGTACGGGTTCGGGTACGGGTTCGGGTACGTCGTAGGGTACGGTTTAGGGTTAGGGTTAGGGTTACTTTTAGGGTTAGGGCTAAGTTTAGGGTACAGGTTAGGATTAGGTTACGTGTTAGGATTAGGGTAGGCGTTAGGGTTAAGATACGTGTTAGGTTTAGGGTATTTATTAAACCTATCCCACTCTCTAGATACCACTTAGCATGTAAAGGAATATTATTTGCGGTTCCCCCATGGAGAGGAGTTTAGACACTAGGATAAGATAAGGAACACACCCATTATAAAGAAATCACATTAGGATTCTCTTTTTAACCTGTTCCTTAAAACACTAGTGCTTAGCAAATCTATTGGAGGCAGAAGCAGTCAAGGATAGCTTAGTGTTAGGGTTAGGGTTAGGGTTAGTGTTAGGGTACGGCATAGGGTACGGGATCAGGTACGGGTTCGGGTACGGCGTAGGGTATGGTTTAGGGTTAGGGATAGGGATAGTTTTAGGGTTGGGGATCGGTTTAGGGTACGGGTTAAGATTAGGGTACATGTTAGAGTTAGGATACGGGATAGGTTTAGGGTAAACGTTAGGGTTAGGGTATTTATTAAATCTATCCCAATCTCTAGATACCACTTAGCATGTAAAGGAATATTATTTGGGGTCCAGCCATGGAGAAGAGTTTAGACACTAGGATAAGATAAGGAACACACCCATTATAAAGGAATCACATTAGGATTCTCTTTTTAACCTGTTTCTTAAAACACTAGGGCTTAGGAAATCTATTGGAGGCAGAAGCAGTCAAGGCTAACTTACGGTTAGGGTTAGGGTTATGGTTAGGGTACGGCTTAGGGTACGGATTCGGGTACGGCATAGGGTATGGGTTAGAGTTAGGGTTAGAGTTAGTTTTAGGGTTAGGGCTCAGTTTAGGGTACAGCTTAGTATTAGGGTACGTGTTAGGGTTAGGGTAGGGGTTATGGTTAGGGTACGGATTAGGTTTAGTGTATTTATTAAACCTATCCCGCACTCTAGATAACACTTAACACGTAAAGGAATATCATTTGGGGTCAAGCCATGGAGAAGTGTTTAGACAGTAGGAAAAGATAAGGAACAAACCCATTAAAAAGAATTCACATTAGGATTCTCTTTTTTTACCTATTCCTTAAAACACTAGGGCTTAGGAAATCTATTTGAGGCATAAGCAGTCAAGGGTAGCTTCGGGTTAGTGTTAGGGTTAGGGTTAGTGTTAGGGTACGGCTTAGGGTACAGATTCTGGTACGGGTTCGAGTATGGGTTAGGGTTAGTGTTAGGGTTAGTTTTAGTGTTAGGGCTTGGTTTAGGGTAGGAATTAGGATTAGTGCAGGTGTTAGGGTTAGGGTAGGGGTTAGGGTTAGTGTACGCGTTAGGTTTAGGGTATTTATTAAACCTATCCCACTCTCTAGATACCACTTAGAACGTAAAAGAGTATTATTTGGAATCCAGGGATGGAAAAGAGTTTAGACACTAGGATAGGATAAGGAACACACCCATTGTAAAGAAATCACATTAGGATTCTCTTTTTAATCTGTTCTTTAAAACACTAGTGCTTAGGAAATGTATTGGAGGCTGAAGCATTCAAGGGTACCTTAGGGTTAGGGTTAGGGTTAGTGTACGGCTTATGGTACGGGTTCGGTTACGGGTTCGGGTACGGCGTATGGTATGGTTTAGGGTTAGTTTTAGGGTTAATTTTAGGGTTAGGGCTCGGTTTAGGGTACAGGTTAGGATTAGGTTACGTGTTAGGGTAATGGTAGTGGATAGGGTTAGGGTACGCGTTAGGGTTAGGGTATTTTTTAAACCTATCCCACTCTCTAGATACCACTTAGCACATAAAGAATATTATTTGGGGTCTAGCCATGTAGAAGAGTTTAGACATTAGGATAAGATAAGGAACACAACCATTACAAAGTAATCACATTAGGATTCTCTTTTTAACCTGTTCCTTAAAACATTAGTGCTTAGGAAATCTATTGGAGGCAGGAGCAATCAAGGGTAGCTTAGGTTTACGTTTAGGGATAGTGTTAGGCTTAGGGTATGGGTTCGGGTACGGTGCAGAGAATGGGTTAGCGTTAGGGTTAGGGTTAGTTTTACAGTTAGGGCTCGGTTTTGGGTACGGGATAGGATTAGGTTACGTGTTAGGATTAGGGTAGGGGTTAGGGTTAAGGTACGCGTTAGAGCTAGGGCATTTATTAAACCTATCCCACTCTATAGATACCACTTAGCATGTAAAGGAATATTATTTGTGGTTCCCCCATGGAGAAGAGTTTAGACACTAGGATAAGATAAGGAACACACCCATTATAAAGAAATCACATTAGTATTGTCTTTTTAACCTGTTACTTAAAACACTAGTGCTTAGGAAATCTATTGGAGGCAGAAGGAGTCAAGGGTAGCTTCGGGTTAGGGTTAGTGGTAGGGTTAGTGTTAGGGTACGGCTTAGGGTACGGATTCGGGTACGGGTTCGGTTACGGCGTAGGGTATGGGTTAGGGTTAGGGTTAGTTTTAGGGTTAGGGCTCGGTTTAGGGTACGGGTTAAGATTAGTTTACTTGTTAGGGTTAGGGTATGGGTTAGGATTAGGGTACGTGTTAGCATTAGGGTAATTTTAAACATATCCCACTCTCTAGATACGACTAAAACGTAAAGGAATATTATTTGGAATCCAGCCTTGGAGAAGTGTTTAGGCACTAGGATAATATCAGGAACGCACCCATTATAAAGAAATCACATTAGGATTGTCCTTTTAATCTGTTCCTTACAACACTAGTGCTTAGGACATGTATTGGAAGCAGAAGCAGTCAAGGGTAGCTTAGGGTTAGGGTTAGGGTTAGGGTTAGGGTTAGGGTACTGCTTATGGTAAGGTTTCGGGTACGGATTCGGGTATGGCGTAGGGTATGGTTTAGGGTTAGGATTAGGGTTAGTTTTAGGGTTAGGGCTCGGTTTAGGGTACGTGTTAGGATTAGGTGACGTGTTAGGGTTAGGGTAGTTGATAGGGTTAGGGTACGCGTTAAGGTTAGGTTAGTTATTAAATCTATCCCACTCTCTAGATACCACTTAGCACGTAAAGAAATATTATTTGGGGTCCAGCCATGTAGAAGAATTTAGACATAAGGATAAGGTAAGGAACACACCCATTAAAAACAAATCACATTAGGATTCTCTTTTTAACCTGTTCCTTAAAACACTAGTGCTTAGGAAATCTATTTGAGGCAGAAGCAGTCAAGGGTAGCTTAGGGTTAGGGTTAGGGTTAGGGTACCATTTAGGGTACGGGTTCGGTTACGTCGTGGAGTATGGGTTATGGTTAGGTTTAGGGTTAGTTTTAGAGTTACGGCTCGGTTTTTTGGTACGGGTTAGGATTAGGTAACATGTTAGGGTTAGGGTAGGGCTTAGGGTTAAGGTACGTGTTAGGTTTAGGGTATTTATTAAACCTATCCCACTCTCTAGATACCACTTAGCATGTAAAGGAATATTATTTGAGTCCAGCCATGGAGAAGAGTTTAGACACTAGGATAAGATAAGGAAGACACCCGTTATAAAGGAATCACATTACGATTACCTTTTTAACCTGTTCCTTAAAACACTAGTGCTTAGGAAATCTAGTGGAGGCATAAGCAGTCAAGGGTACCTTAGGGTTATGATTAGGGTTAGGGTAAGGCTTATAGTACGGGTTCGTGTACGTCATAGTGTATGGTTTAGGGTTAGGGTTAGGGTTAGTTATAGGGTTAGGGCTCGATTTAGGGTACAGGTTAGGATTAGGTTACGTGTTAGGGTTAGGGTAGGCATTAGGGTTAAGGTACGTGTTAGGTTTAGGGTATTTATTAAACCTATCCCACTCTCTAGATACCACTTAGCATGTAAAGGAATATTATTTGGGTCCAGCCATGGAGAAGAGTTTAGACACTAGGATAAGATAGGAACACACCCATTATAAAGAAATCACATTAGGATGCTCTTTTTAACCTGTTCCTTAAAACACTAGTGCTTAGGAAATCTATTGGAAGCAGAAGCAGTCAAGGCTAGCTTAAAGTTAGGGTTAGGGTTATGGTTAGGGTACGGCTTAGGGTACGGATTCGGGTACGGTATTGGGTATGGGTTAGAGTTAGGGTTAGAGTTAGTTTTAGGGTTAGGGCTCAGTTTAGGGTTTAGGGTACGGCTTAGGGTACGGATTCGGGTACGGTATTGGGTATGGGTTAGAGTTAGGGTTAGAGTTAGTTTTAGGGTTAGGGCTCAGTTTAGGGTTTAGGGTACGGCTTAGTATTAGGGTACGTGTTAGGGTTAGGGTAGGGGTTATGGTTAGGGTACGCATTAGGTTTAGTGTATTTATTAAACCTATCCCACACTCTAGATAACACTTATCACGTAAAGGAATATTATTTGGGGTCAAGCCATGGAGAAGTGTTTAGACAGTAGGTAAAGATAAGGAACAAACCCATTAAAAAGAAATCACATTAGGATTCTCTTTTTAACCTGTTTCTTAAAACACTAGGGCTTAGGAAATGTATTTGAGGCATAAGCAGTCAAGGGTAGCTTCGGGTTAGTGTTAGGGTTAGGGTTACTGTTAGGGTACGGCTTAGGGTACGGATTCGGGTACGGATTCGGGTACGGTGCAGAGTATGGGTTAGGGTTAGTTTTAGTTTTACAGTGAGACTCGGATTTGGGTACGGGTTAGGATTAGGTTACGTGTTAGGGTTAGGGTACGCGTTAGGGTTAGGGTATTTATTAAACCTATCCCACTCTCTAGATACCACTTAGCCTGTAAAGGAATCTTATTTGTGGTTCCCCCATGGAGAAGAGTTTAGACACTAGGATAAGATAAGGAACACACCCATTATAAAGAAATCACATTAGGATTCTCTTTTTAAACTGTTCCTTAAAACACTAGTGCTTAGGAAAACTATTGGAGGCAGAAGGAGTCAAGGGTAGCTTCGGGTTAGGGTTAGTGTTAAGGTTAGTGTTAGGTTACGGCTTAGGGTAAAGGATTCGGGTACGGGTTCGGGTACGGCGTAGGGTATGGGTTAGGGTTAGGTTTAGTTTTAGGGTTAGGGCTCGGTTTAGGATATGGGTTAAGATTAGTTTACGTGTTAGGGTTAGGGTAGGGGTTAGGGTTAGGTTATGCGTTAGGGTTAGGGTATTTATTAAACCTATCCCAATCTCTAGATACCACTTAGCACGTAATGGAATATTATTTGGGGTCCAGCCATGGAGAAGAGTTTACACACTATGATAACATAAGGAACACACCTATTATAAAGAAATGACATTACGATTCTCTTTTTAACCTGTTCCTTAAAACACTAGTGCTTAGGAAATCTAATGGAAGTAGAAGCAGTCAAGGGTAGCTTAGGGTTAGCGTTAGGGTTAGGGTACGGCTTAGGGTATGGTTTCGGGTACGGCTTAGGTTTTGTGTTTGGGTTAGGATTAGGGTTAGTTTTAGGGTTAGGGCTCGATTTAGGGTACGTTTTAGGATTTGGGTACGTGTTAGTGTTAGAGTAGTGGATAGGGTTAGGGTACGCGTTAAGGTTAGGTTAGTTATTAAACCTATCCCACTCTCTAGATACCACTTATCACATAAAGGAATAATATTTTGGGTCCAGCCGTGGAGAAGAGTTTAGACACTTGGATAAGATAAGGAACACACCTATTATAAAGAAATCACATTAGGATTCTCTTTTTAACCTGTTCCATAAAACACTAGTGCTTAGGACATCTATTGGAGGCAGAAGCAGTCAAGGATAGCTTGACTTAGGCTTAGGGTTAGGGTTAGGGTATGGCTTAGGGTACGGATTCGGGTACGGCATAGGGTATGTGTTAGGTTTGGGTTAGAGTTAGTTGTAGGATTAGGGCTCGGTTTAGGGTATGGGTTAGGATTAGGGTACGTGTTAGGGTTAGGGTAGGGGTTAGGGTTAGGGTACGCCTTAGCTTTAGGGTATTTATTAAACCTATCCCACACTGTAGATAACACTTAGCACCTAAAGGAATATTATTTGGTGTCCAGTCATGGAGAAGTGTTTAGACACTAGGATAAGATAAGGAACACACCCGATATAAAGAAACCACATTACGATTATCTTTTTAACGTGTTCCTTAAAACACTAGTGCTTAGGAAATCTATTTGAGGCATAATCAGTCCAGGGTATCTTCGGGTTACATTTAGCGTTAGGGTTAGTGTTAGGGTACGGCTTAGGGTACGGATTCGGGTACGGGTTCGGGTATGGGTTAGGGTTACGTATCGTTTTAGGGTTAGGGCTCGGTTTAGGGTACAGGTTAGGATTAGTGTAGGTGTTAGGGTTAGGGTAGGGGTTAGGATTTGGGTACGTGTTAGGGTTAGGGTATTTCTTAAACCTATCCCACTCTCTAGATACCACTTAGAACGTAAAAGAATATTATTTGGAATCCAGCCATGGAAAAGAGTTTAGACACTAGGATAAGATGAGGAACACACCCATTATAAAGAAATCACATTAGGATTCTCTTTTTAAACTGTTCCTTAAAACACTAGTGCTTAGGAAATCTATTGGTAGCAGAAGCAGTCAAGGGTAGCTTAGGGTTAGAGTTAGGATTAGGGTTAGGATACCGCTTATAGTACGGGTTTGGGTACGGGTTCAGGTATGGCATAGTGTATGGGTTAGGGTTACGGTTAGGTTAATTTTAGGGTTAGGGATCAGTTTAGGGTTCGGGTTAGGATTGGGGTACGTGTTAGGATTAAGGTAGGAGTTAGCTTTAGTGTACGCGTTAGGGTTAGGTTATTTATTAAAACTATCCCACTCTCTAGATACCACTTAGCACGTAAAGGGATATTATTTGGGGTCCAGCCATGGAGAAGAGATTAGACACTAGGTTAAGATAAGGAACACACCCGTTATAAAGAAATCACATTACGATTAACTTTTTAACCTGTTCCTTAAAACACTAGTGCTTAGGAAATGTATTGGAGGCAGAAGCAGTCAAGGGTACCTTAGGGTTAGGGTTAGGTACAGGGTACGGCTTATGGTACGGGTTCGGGTCGGGTGTGGGTATGTCGTAGGTTATGGTTTAGTGTTAGGTTTAAGGTTAGTTTTACGGTTAGGGCTCGGTTTTAGGGTACAGGTTAGGATTAGGCTACCTGTTAGTGTAACGGTAGGAGATAGGGTTAGGGTACGCGTTAGGGTTAGGGTATTTATTAAACCTATCCCACTCTCTAGATACCACTTAGCATGTAAAGGAATATTATTTCTGGTTCCCCCATGGAGAAGAGTTTAGACACTAGGATAAGATAAAGAACACACCCATTATAAAGAAATCACATTAGGATTCTCTTTTTAACCTGTTCCTTAAAACACTAGTGCTTCGGAAACCTATTGGAGGCAGAAGGAGTCAAGGGTACCTTAGAGTTATGATTAGGGTTAGGGTACGGCTTATGGTACGGGTTCGGGTACGGGTTCGGGTACGTCGTAGGGTACGGTTTAGGGTTAGGGTTAGGGTTACTTTTAGGGTTAGGGCTCGGTTTAGGGTACAGGTTAGGATTAGGTTACGTGTTAGGATTAGGGTAGGCGTTAGGGTTAAGGTACGTTTTAGGTTTAGGGTATTTATTAAACCTATCCCACTCTCTAGATACCACTTAGCATGTAAAGGAATATTATTTGTGGTTCCCCCATGGAGAAGAGTTTAGACAATAGGATAAGATAAGGAACACACCCATTATAAAGAAATCACATTAGGATTCTCTTTTTAACCTGTTCCTTAAAACACTAGTGCTTAGCAAATCTATGGGAGGCAGAAGGAGTCAAGGGTAGCTTCGGGATAGGGTTAGTGTTAGGGTTAGTGTTAGGGTACGGCTTAGGGTACGGATTCGGGTACGGGTTCGGGTACGGCGTAGCGTATGTGTTAGTGTTAGGGTTAGTTTTAGGGTTAGGGCTCGGTTTAGGGTACGGGTTAAGATTAGTGTACTTGTTAGAGTTATGGTAGCGTTTAGGGTTAGGGTACACAGTAGGATTAGGGTATTTATTAAAAGTATCCCACTCTCTAGATACCACTTAGAACGTATAGGAATATTATTAGGAATCCAGGCTTGGAGAAGAGTTTATGCACTAGGATAATATCAGGAACACACCCATTATAAAGAAATCCATTAGGATGCTCTTTTTAACCTGTTCCTTAAAACACTAGTGCTTAGGAAGTCTATTTGAAGCAGAAGCAGTCAAGGGTAGCTTAGGGTTAGGGTTAGGGTTAGGGTACTGCTTATGGTACGGGTTCGGGTACGGGTTCGGGTACGGCGTAGGGTAAGGGTTAGGGTTAGGGTTAGTCTTAGGGTTAGGGCTCGGTTTAGTGTACGGGTTAGGATTGGGGTACGTGTTAGGGTTAGGGTACGCGTTAGGGTTAGGGTATTTATTAAACCTATCCCACTCTCTAGATACCACTTAGCACGTAAAGGAATATTATTTGGGGTCCAGCCATGGAGAATAGTTTACACACTAGGATAACATAAGGAACACACCTATTATAAAGAAATGACATTAGGATTCTCTTTTTACTCTGTTCCTTAAAACACTAGTGCTTAGGAAATCTAATGGAGGTAGAAGCAGTCAAGGGTAGCTTAGCATTGGCATTAGGGTTAGGGTACGGCTTAGGGTACGGGTTCGGCTACGGCTTAGGTTTTGTGTTAGGGTTAGGATTAGGGTTAGTTTTAGGGTTAGGGCTCGGTTTTGGGTATGGGTTAGGATTAGGGTACGTGTTAGGGTTATGGTAGGGTTAGGGTTAGGGTACACTTTAGGTTTAGGGTATTTATTAAACCTATCGCACACTCTAGATAACACTTAGCACGTAAATGAATATTATTTGGGGTCCAGCCATGGAGAAGAGTTTAGACACTAGGATAAGATAAGGAACACACCCATAATAAAGAAATCACTTTGGGATTCTCTTTTTAATCTGTTCCTTAAAACACTAGTGTTTAGGAAATCTATTGGAGGCAGAAGCAGTCAAGGGTACCTTAGGGTTATGATTAGGGTTAGGGTACGGCTTATGGTACGGGTTCGGGTACGTCATAGTGTATGGTTAAGGGTTAGGGTTAGGGTTAGTTATAGGGTTAGGGCTCGGTTTAGGGCTCGGTTTAGGATTAGGTTACGTGTTAGGGTTAGGGTAGGCGTTAGGGTTAAGGTACGTGTTAGGTTTAGGGTATTTATTAAACCTATCCCACTCTCTAGATACCACTTAGCATGTAAAGGAATATTATTTGGGGTCCAGCCATGGAGAACAGTTTAGACACTAGGATAAGATAAGGAACACACCCGATATAAAGAAATCACATTACGATTATCTTTTTAACGTGTTCCTTAAAACACTAGTGCTTAGGAAATCTATTTGAGGCATAATCAGTCCAGGGTAGCTTC
Source organism: Eschrichtius robustus (assembly GCF_028021215.1). Classification (NCBI taxonomy): domain Eukaryota; kingdom Metazoa; phylum Chordata; class Mammalia; order Artiodactyla; family Eschrichtiidae; genus Eschrichtius; species Eschrichtius robustus. The sequence continues at coordinate 139,534 of NW_027175484.1, read as the reverse complement.
GGGTTACATTTAGGGTTAGGGTTAGTGTTAGGGTACGGCTTAGGGTATGGATTCGGGTACGGGTTCGGGTATGGGTTAGGGTTACGTTTCGTTTTAGGGTTAGGGCTCGGTTTAGGGTACAGGTTAGGATTAGTGTAGGTGTTAGGGTTAGGGTAGGGGTTAGGATTTGGGTACGTGTTAGGGTTAGGGTATTTCTTAAACCTATCCCCCTCTCTAGATACCACTTAGCATGTAAAGGAATATTATTTGTGGTTCCCCCATGGAGAAGAGTTTAGACACTAGGATAAGATAAGGAACACACCCATTATAAAGAAATCACATTAGGATTCTCTTTTTAACCTGTTCCTTAAAACACTAGTGCTTAGGAAATCTATTGGAGGCAGAAGCAGTCAAGGGTAGCTTAGGGTTAGGCTTAGGGTTCGGGTACGATTTAGGGTACGGGTTCGGTTACGTCGTGGAGTATGGGTTACGGTTAGGTTTAGGGTTAGTTTTAGAGTTAGGGCTCTGTTTTTTGGTACAGGTTAGGATTAGGTTGCGTGTTAGGGTTAGGGTAGGGGTTAGGGTTAGGGTACGCATTAGGTTTAGTGTATTTATTAAACCTATCCCACACTCTAGGTAACACTTAGCACGTAAAGGAATATTATTTGGGTTCCAGCCATGGAAAAGTGTTTAGACAGTAGCAAAATATAAGGAACAAACCCATTAAAAAGAAATCACATTAGGATTCTCTTTTTTACCTGTTCCTTAAAACACTAGGGCTTAGGAAATCTATTTGAGGCATGAGCAGTCAAGGGTAGCTTCGGGTTAGTGTTAGGGTTAGGGATAGTGTTAGGGTACGGCTTAGGGTATGGATTCGGGTAAGGGTTCGAGTATGGGTTAGGGTTAGGGTTAGGGTTTGTTTTAGGGTTAGGGCTCGGTTTAGGGTACGAATTAGGATTAGTGTAGGTGTTAGGGTTAGGGTAGGGGTTAGGTTTAGTGTACGCGTTCGGTTTAGGGTATTTATTAAACCTATCCCACTCTCTAGATACCACTTAGAACGTAAAAGAATATTATTTGGAATCCAGGGATGGAAAAGAGTTTAGACACTAGGATAGGATAAGGAACACACCCATTATAAAGAAATCACATTAGGATTCTCTTTTTAATCTGTTCTTTAAAACACTAGTGCTTACGAAATCTAATGGAGGTAGAAGCAGTCAAGGGTAGATTAGGGTTATTGTTAGGGTTAGGGTACGGCTTAGGGTACGGGTTCGGGTATGGCTTAGGTTTTGTGTTAGGGTTAGGATTAGGGTCAGTTTTAGGGTTATGGCTCGGTTTAGGGTACAGGTTAGGATTAGGTTACGTGTTAGGGTTAGGCTAGGGGATAGGGTTAGGGTATGCATTTAGGTTAGGTTAGTTATTAAACGTATCCCAATCTCTAGATACCACTTAGCACATAAAGGAATATTATTTTGGGTCCAGCCTTGGAGAAGAGTTTAGACACTAGTATAAGATAAGGAACACACCCATAATAAAGAAATCACTTTGGGATTCTCTTTTTAATCTGTTCCTTAAAACACTAGTGTTTAGAAAATCTATTGGAGGCAGAAGCAGTCAAGGGTAGCTTAGGGTTAGGGTTAGAGTTAGGGTTAGTGTTAGGGTACGGCTTAGGGTACGGGTTCGGGTACGGCATAGGTTATGGTTTAGGGTTACGTTTAGGGTTAGTTTTAGGGTTAGGGCTCGGTTTAGGGTACGGGTTAAGATTAGGATATGTGTTAGGGTTAGGGTAGGGGATAGGATTAGTGTACACGTTAGGTTTAGGGTATTTATTAAACCTATCCCACTCTCTAGATACCACTTAGCATGTAAAGGAATATTATTTGGGGTCCAGCCATGGAGAACAGTTTAGACACCAGGATAAGATAAGGAACACACCCATTATAAATAAATCACATTAGGATTCTCTTTTTAACCTGTTCCTTAAAACACTAGTGCTTAGGAAATCTATTGGAGGCAGAAGCAGTCAAGGGTACCTTAGGGATAGGGTTAGGGTTATGGTACAGCTTATGGTTCGGGTTCGGTTATGGGTTCGGGTACGTCGTAGGGTATGGTTTAGGTTTAGGTTTAGGGTTAGTTTTATGGTTAGGGCTCGGTTTAGGGTACAGGTTAGGATTAGGGTACGTGTTAGGGTAACGGTAAGGGATAGGGTTAGCATACGCGTTAGGGTTACGTTATTTATTCAACCTCTCCCACTCTCTAGATACCACTTAGAACGTAAAGGAATATTATTTGGAATCCAGCCTTGGAGTAGAGTTTTGGCACTAGGATAATATCAGGAACACACCCATTATAAAGAAATCACATTAGGATTCTCTTTTTAACCTGTTCCTTAAAACACTAGTGCTTAGGAAATGTATTGGAAGCAGAAGCAGTCAAGGGTAGCTTAGGGTTAAGGTTAGGGTTAGGGTTAGGGTACTGCTTATGGTACGGGTTCGGGTACGGGTTCGGGTACGGCGTAGGGTAAGGGTTAGGATTAGGGTTAGTTTTAGGGTTAGGGCTCGGTTTAGGGTACGGGTTAGGAATGGGGGTATGTGTTAGGGTTAGGGTAGGGGTTAGCGTTAGGGTACGTGATATGGTTAGGTTATTTATTAAACCTATCCCACTCTCTCAATACCACTTAGCACGTAACGGAATAGTATTTGGGGTCCAGCCATGGAGAATTGTTTACAAACTAGGATAACATAAGGAGCACACCTATTATAAAAAAATCACATTAGGATTCTCTTTTTGACCTGTTCCTTAAAACACTAGTGCTTAGGAAATCTATTGGAGGCAGAAGCAGACAAGGCTAGCTTAGGGTTAGGGTTAGTGTTAGGGTTAGGGTACGGCTTAGGGTAAGGATTCGGGTACGGCATAGGGTATGGGTTAGGGTTAGGGTTAGAGTTAGTTGTAGGGTTAGAGCTCAGGTTAGGGTATGGGTTAGGATTAGGGTACGTGTTAGGGTTAGTGTGGGGGTTAGGGTTAGGGTACGCATTAGGTTTAGGGTTTTTATTAAACCTATCCCACACTCTAGATAACACTTAGGACGTAAAGGAATATTATTTGTGTTCTAGCCATGGAGAAGAGTTTAGAGAGTAGGAAAAGATAAGGAACACACCCATTATAAAGAAATCACATTACGATTCTCTTTTTAACCTGTTCCTTAAAACACTAATGCTTAGGAAATCTATTGGATGCAGAAGCAGTCAAGGGTAGCTTAGGGTTAGGGTTAGGGTTAGGGTTAGGGTTAGGGTACGGCTTAGGGTACGAGTTCGCGTACGGCGTAGGGTATGGTTTAGGCTTAGTGTTAGGGTTAGTTTTGCGGTTAGGGCTCGGTTTAGGGTACGGGTTAAGATTAGGGTACGTGTTAGGGTTAGGGTAGGGGATAGGATTAGGGTACACGTTAGGGTTAGGTTATTTATTAACCCTATCCCTCTCTCTAGATACCACTTAGCACTTAAAGGAATATTATTTGGGGTCCAGCCATGGAGAAGAGTTTAGACACTAGGATAAGATAAGGAACACACCCATAATAAAGAAATCACTTTGGGATTCTCTTTTTAATCTGTTCCTTAAAACACTAGTGTTTAGGAAATCTATTGGAGGCAGAAGCAGTCAAGGGTAGCTTAGGTTTAAGGTTAGGGTTAGGGTTAGGGTTAGGGTTAGGGTACGGCTTAGGGTACGAGTTCGGCTACGGCGTAGAGTATGGGTTAGGGTTAGGGTTAGGGTTAGTTTTAGAGTTAGGGCTCGGTTTTCGGAACAGGTCAGGATTAGGTTACGTTTTAGGGTTAGGGTACGCGTTAGGGTTAGGGTACGCGTTAGGGTTAGGGTATTTATTAAACCTATCCCACTCTCTAGATACCACTTAGCACGTAAAGGAATATTATTTGGCGTCCAGCCATGGAGAAGAGTTTAGACACTAGGATAAGGTAAGGAACACACCCGTTATAAAGAAATCACATAACGATTAACTTTTTAACCTGTTCCTTAAAACACTAGGGCTTAGGAAATCTATTGGAGACAGAAGCAGTCAAGGGTACCTTAGGGTTAGGGTTAGGTTACGGCTATGGTACAGGTTCGGATACGTCGTAGGTATGGTTTAGGGTTAGGGTTAGCATTAGTTTTAGGGTTAGGTCTAGGTTTAGGGTACAGGTTAGGATTACGTTAAGTGTTAAGGTTAGGGTAGGGGTTAGGGTTAATGTACGCGTTAGGGTTAGGGCATTTATTAAACCTGTCCCACTCTCTAGATACCACTTAGTATGTAAAGGAATATTATTTGTGGTTCCCCCATGGAGAAGAGTTTACACACTAGGATAATATAAGGAACACACCCATTATAAAGAAATCACATTAGGATTCTCTTTTTAGCCTGTTCCTTAAAACACTAGTGCTTAGGAAATCTATTGGAGTCAGAAGGAGTCAAGGCTAGCTTTGGGTTAGCGTTAGTGTTAGGGTACGACTTAGGGTACGGATTCGGGTATGGGTTCGGGTACGGCGTAGGGTATGGGTTAGGGTTACATTAGTTTTAGGGTTAGGGCTCGGTTTAGGGTACGGTTTAAGATTAGTGTACGTGTTAGTGTTAGGGTAGGAGTTAGGGTTAGGGTACGCGTTAAGGTTAGGTTATTTAATAAACCTATCCCACTCTCTAGATACCACTTAGCACATAAAGGAATATTATTTTGGGTCCAGCAATGGAGAAGAGTTTAGACACTAGTATAAGATAAGGAACACACCCATTATAAAGAAATCACATTAGGATTCTCTTTTTAACCTGTTCCTTAAAACACTAGTGCTTAGGAAATCTATTGGATGCAGAAGCAGTCAAGGGTAGCTTAGGGTTAGGGTTAGGGTTAGGGTACTGCTTATGGTAAGGTTTCGGGTACGGGTTCGTGTACGGCATAGGGTATGGCTTAGGGTTAGGGGTAGGACTAGATTTAGGGTTAGGGCTCGGTTTAGGGCACGGGTTAAGATTAGGGTACGTGTTAGGCTTAGGGTAGAGGATAGGGTTAGGATACGCGTTAAGGTTAGGTTATTTATTAAACCTATCCCACTCTCTAGATACCACTTAGCATGTAAAGGAATATTATTTGTGGTTCCCCCATGGAGAAGAGTTTAGACACTAGGATAAGATAAGGAACACACCCATTATAAAGAAATCACATTAGGATTCTCTTTTTAACCTGTTCCTTAAAACACTAGTGCTTAGCAAATCTATTGGAGGCAGAAGGAGTCAAGGGTAGCATCGGGATAGGGTTAGTGTTAGGGTTAGTGTTAGGTTACGGCTTAGGGTACGGATTCGGGTACGGCGTAGTGTATGGGTTAGTGTTAGGGTTAGTTTTAGGGTTAGGGCTCGGTTTAGGGTACGGGTTAAGATTAGTGTACTTGTTAGAGTTATGGTAGGTTTTAGGGTTAGGGTACGCAGTAGGATTAGGGTATTTATTAAACGTATCCCACTCTCTAGATACCACTTAGAACGTAAAGGAATATTATTGGGAATCCAGCCTTGGAGAAGAGTTTAGGCACTAGGATAATATCAGGAACACACCCATTATAAAGAAATCACATTAGGATGCTCTTTTTAACCTGTTCCTTAAAACACTAGTGCTTAGGAAGTCTATTTGAAGCAGAAGCAGTCAAGGGTAGCTTAGGGATAGGGTTAGGGTTAGGGTACTGCTTATGGTACGGGTTCGGGTACGGGTTCGGGTACGGCGTAGGGTAAGGGTTAGGGTTAAGGCTGGGGTTAGTTTTAGGGTTAGGGCTCGGTTTAGTGTACGGGTTAGGATTGGGGTACGTGTTAGGGTTAGGGTAGGGGTCAGGGTTAGGGTACGCGTTAGGGTTAGGTTATTTATTAAACCTATCCCACTCTCTAGATACCACATAGCACGTAAAGGAATATTATTTGGGTCCAGCCATGGAGAATAGTTTACACACTAGGATAACATAAGGAACACACCTATTATAAAGAAATGACATTAGGATTCTCTTTTTACTCTGTTCCTTAAAACACTAGTGCTTAGGAAATCTAATGGAGGTAGAAGCAGTCAAGGGTAGCTTAGGGTTGGCGTTAGGGTTAGGGTACTGCTTATGGTACGGGTTCGGGTACGGGTTCAGGTACGGCATAGTGTATGTGTTACAGTTAGGATTAAGTTTAGTTTTAGGGTTAGGGCTCGGTTTAGGGTACGGGTTAGGATTGGGGTACGTGTTAGTGTAACGGTGGGGATAGGGTAAGGGTACGAGTTAGGGTTAGGGTATTTATTAAACCTATCTCACTCTCTAGATACCACTTAGCATGTAAAGGAATATTATTTGGGTCCAGCCATGGAGAAGAGTTTAGACACTAGGATAAGATAAGGAACACACCCATTATAAAGAAATCACATTAGGATTCTCTTTTTAACCTGTTCCTTAAAACACTAGTGCTTAGGAAATCTATTGGAGGCAGAAGCAGTCAAGGGTAGCTTAGGGTTAGGCTTAGGGTTAGGGTACGATTTAGGGTACGGGTTCGGTTACGTCGTGGAGTATGGGTTACGGTTAGGTTTAGGGTTAGTTTTAGAGTTAGGGCTCTGTTTTTTGGTACAGGTTAGGATTAGGTTGCGTGTTAGGGTTAGGGTAGGGGTTAGGGTTAGGGTACGCATTAGGTTTAGTGTATTTATTAAACCTATCCCACACTCTAGGTAACACTTCGCACGTAAAGGAATATTATTTGGGTTCCAGCCATGGAAAAGTGTTTAGACAGTAGCAAAATATAAGGAACAAACCCATTAAAAAGAAATCACATTAGGATTCTCTTTTTTACCTGTTCCTTAAAACACTAGGGCTTAGGAAATCTATTTAAGGCATGAGCAGTCAAGGGTAGCTTCGGGTTAGTGTTAGGTTTAGGGTTAGTGTTAGGGTACGGCTTAGGGTATGGATTCGGGTAAGGGTTCGTGTATGGGTTAGGGTTAGGGTTAGGGTTAGTTTTAGGGTTAGGGCTCGGTTTAGGGTACGAATTAGGATTAGTGTAGGTGTTAGGGTTAGGGTAGGGGTTAGGGTTAGTGTACGCGTTCGGTTTAGGGTATTTATTAAACCTATCCCACTCTCTAGATACCACTTAGAACGTAAAAGAATATTATTTGGAATCCACGGATGGAAAAGAGTTTAGACACTAGGATAGGATAAGGAACACACCCATTATAAAGAAATCACATTAGGATTCTCTTTTTTACCTGTTCCTTAAAACACTAGGGCTTAGGAAATCTATTTGAGGCATGAGCAGTCAAGGGTAGCTTCGGGTTAGTGTTAGGGTTAGGGTTAGTGTTAGGGTACGGCTTAGGGTATGGATTCGGGTAAGGGTTCATGTATGGGTTAGGGTTAGGGTTAGGGTTAGTTTTAGGGTTAGGGCTCGGTTTACGGTACGAATTAGGATTAGTGTAGGTGTTAGGGTTAGGGTAGGGGTTAGGGTTAGTGTACGCGTTCGGTTTAGGGTATTTATTAAACCTATCCCACTCTCTAGATACCACTTAGAACGTAAAAGAATATTATTTGGAATCCACGGATGGAAAAGAGTTTAGACACTAGGATAGGATAAGGAACACACCCATTATAAAGAAATCACATTAGGATTCTCTTTTTAATCTGTTCTTTAAAACACTAGTGCTTACGAAATCTATTGGAGGCAGAAGCATTCAAGGGTACCTTAGGGTTAGGGTTAGTGTACGGCTTATGGTACGGGTTCGGTTACGGGTTCGGGTACGGCGTAGGGTATGGTTTAGGGTTAGTTTTAGGGTTAGTTTTAGGGTTAGGGCTCGTTTTAGGATACAGGTTAGGATTAGGGTACGTGTTAGGGTAATGGTAGGGGATAGGGTTAGGGTACGCGTTAGGGTTAGGGTATTTATTAAACCTATACCACTCTCTAGATACCACTTAGCACATAAAGAATATTATTTGGGGTCTAGCCATGTAGAAGAGTTTAGACATTAGGATAAGATAAGGAACACACCCATTACAAAGAAATCACATTAGGATTCTCTTTTTAACTTGTTCCTTAAAACACTAGTGCTTAGGAAATCTATTGGAGGCAGAAGCAATCAAGGGTAGCTTAGGTTTAGGGTTAGGGATAGTGTACGGCTTAGGGTATGGTTTCGGGTATGGTGCAGAGAATGGATTAGGGTTAGGGTTAGGGTTAGTTTTACAGTTAGGGCTCGGTTTTGGGTACTGGTTAGGATTAGGTTACGTGTTAGGATTAGGGTAGGGGTTAGGGTTAAGGTACGCGTTAGGGTTAGGGTATTTATTAAACCTATCCCACTCTCTAGATACCACTTAGCACGTAAAGGAATATTATTTGGGGTCCAGCCACGGAGAATAGTTTACAGACTAGGATAACATAAGGAACACACCTATTATAAAGAAATGACATTAGGATTCTCTTTTTACTCTGTTCCTTAAAACACTAGTGCTTAGGAAATCTAATGGAGGTAGAAGCAGTCAAGGGTAGCTTAGGGTTGGCGTTAGGGTTAGGGTACGGCTTAGGGTACGGGTTCGGCTACGGGTTAGGTTTTGTGTTAGGTTTAGGATTAGTGTTAGTTTTAGGGTTAGGGCTCGGTTTAGTGTACGGGTTAGGATTAGGGTACGTGTTAGGGTTAGGGTATGTGTTAGGGTTAGGGTATGCCTTAGGGTTAGGGTATTTATTAAACCTATCGCACACTCTAGATAACACTTAGCACGTAAAGGAATATTATTTGGTGTCCCTGCATGGAGAAGAGTTTAGACACTAGGATAAGATCAGGAACACACCCGATATAAAGAAATCACATTACGATTATCTTTTTAACCTGTTCCATAAAACACTAGTGCTTAGGAAATCTATTTGAGGCATAATCAGTCCAGGGTAGCTTCTTGTTACAGTTAGGGTTAGGGTTAGTGTTAGGGTACGGCTTAGGGTATGGATTCGTGTACGGGTTTGGGTATGGGTTAGGGCTAGTTTTAGTTTTAGGGTTAGAGCTCGGTTTAGGGTACAGGGTAGGATTTTTGTAGGTGTTAGGTTTAGGGTAGGGGTTAGGATTTGGGTACGCGTTAGGGTTAGGGTATTTATTAAACCTATCCCACTCTCCAGATACCACTTAGAACTTAAAAGAATATTATTTGGAATCCATCCATGGAAAAGAGTTTAGACACTACGATAAGATAAGGAACACACCCATTATAAAGAGATCACATTAGTATTCTCTTTTTAACCTGTTCCTTAAAACACTAGTGCTTAGGAAATCTATTGGAAGCAGAAGCAGTCAAGGGTAGCTTAGGATTAGAGTTAGGGTTAGGGTACTGCTTATGGTACGGGTTCGGGTACGGGTTCAGATACGGCGTAGGGTATGGGGTAGGGTTAGGTTTAGGTTTAGTTTTAGGGTTAGGTCTCGCTTTAGTGTACGGGTTAGGATTAGGGTACGTGTTAGGGTTAGGGTATGTGTTAGGGTTAGGGTACGCCTTAGGGTTAGGGTATTTATTAAACCTATCCCACACTCTAGATAACACTTAGCACGTAAATGAATATTATTTGGGGTCCAGCCATGGAGAAGAGTTTAGACAGTAGGAAAAGATAAGGAACACACCCATTATAAAGTAATCACATTAGGATTCTTTTTAACCTGTTCCTTAAAACACTAGTGCTTAGGAAATCTATTTGAGGCATAAGCAGTGAAGGGTAGCTTCGGGTTAGTGTTAGGGTTAGGGTTAGTGTTAGGGTACGGCTTCGGGTTCGGATTCGGGTACGGGTTCGTGTATGGGTTAGGGTTAGGGGTAGTTTTAGGGTTAGGGGTCGGTTTAGGGTACGGATTAGGATTAGTGTAGGTGTTAGGGTTAGGGTACACGTTAGGTTTAGGGTATTTATTAAACCTATCCCACTCTCTAGATACCACTTAGAACGTACAACAGTATTATTTGGAATCCAGCCTTGGATAAGAGTTTAGACACTAGGGTAGGATAAGGAACACACCCATTATAAAGAAATCACATTAGGATTCTCTTTTTAATCTGTTCCTTAAAACACTAGTGCTTAGGAAATCTATTGGAGGCAGAAGCAGTCAAGGGTACCTTAGGGTAAGGGATAGGGTTAGGGTACTGCTTATGGTAAAGTTTCGGGTACGGGTTCGGGTACGGCGTAGGGTATGGGTTAGTGTTAGGGTTAGTTTTAGGGTTAGGGATCGATTTAGGGTACGGGTTAGTACTGGGGTACGTGTTAGGGTTACGGTAGGGGTTAGGGTTTGGGTATGCCTTAGGGTTAGAGTATTTATTAAACCTATCCCAATCTCTATATACCACTTAGCAGGTAAAGGAATATTATTTGTGGTCCAGCCATGGAGAATAGTTTACAGACTAGGATAACATAAGGAACACACCTATTATAAAGAAATGACATTAGGATTCTCTTTTTAACCTGTTCCTTAAAACACTAGTGCTTATGAAATCTAATGGAGGTAGAAGCAGTCAAGGGTAGATTAGGGTTATTGTTAGGGTTAGGGTATGGCTTAGGGTACGGGTTCGGGTATGGCTTAGGTTTTGTGTTAGGGTTAGGATTAGGGTCAGTTTTAGGGTTATGGCTCGGTTTAGGGTACAGGTTAGGATTAGGTTACGTGTTAGGTTTAGGGTAGGGGATAGGGTTAGGGTATGCATTTAGGTTAGGTTAGTTATTAAACGTATCCCAATCTCTAGATACCACTTAGCACATAAAGGAATATTATTTTGGGTCCAGCCTTGGAGAAGAGTTTAGACACTAGTATAAGATAAGGAACACACCCATAATAAAGAAATCACTTTGGGATTCTCTTTTTAATCTGTTCCTTAAAACACTAGTGTTTAGAAAATCTATTGGAGGCAGAAGCAGTCAAGGGTAGCTTAGGGTTAGGGTTAGAGTTAGGGTTAGTGTTAGGGTACGGCTTAGGGTACGGGTTCGGGTACGGCATAGGTTATGGTTTAGGGTTACGTTTAGGGTTAGTTTTAGGGTTAGGGCTCGGTTTAGGGTACGGGTTAATATTAGGATATGTGTTAGGGTTAGGGTAGGGGATAGGATTAGGGTACACGTTAGGGTTAGGGTATTTATTAAACCTATCCCACTCTCTAGATACCACTTAGCATGTAAAGGAATATTATTTGGGGTCCAGCCATGGAGAACAGTTTAGACACTAGGATAAGATAAGGAACACACCCATTATAAAGAAATCACATTAGGATTCTCTTTTTAACCTGTTCCTTAAAACACTAGTGCTTAGGAAATCTATTGGAGGCCGAAGCAGTCAAAGGTACCTTAGGGATAGGGTTAGGGTTATGGTACAGCTTATGGTTCGGGTTCGGTTACGGGTTCGGGTACGTCGTAGGGTATGGTTTAGGGTTAGGTTTAGGGTTAGTTTTATGGTTAGGGCTCGGTTTAGGGTACAGGTTAGGATTAGGGTACGTGTTAGGGTAACGGTAAGGGATAGGGTTAGCGTACGCATTAGGGTTACGTTATTTATTCAACCTATCCCACTCTCTAGATACCACTTAGAACGTAAAGGAATATTATTTGGAATCCAGCCTTGGAATAGAGTTTTGGCACTAGGATAATATCAGGAACACACCCATTATAAAGAAATCACATTAGGATTGTCTTTTTAACCTGTTCCTTACAACACTAGTGCTTAGGAAATGTATTGAAAGCAGAAGCAGTCAAGGGTAGCTTAGGGTTAGGGTTAGGGTTAGGGTTAGGGTACTGCTTATGGTACGGGTTCGGGTACGGGTTCGGGTACGGCGTAGGGTAAGGGTTAGGATTAGGGTTAGTTTTAGGGTTAGGGCTCGGTTTAGGGTACGGGTTAGGAATGGGGGTACGTGTTAGGGTTAGGGTAGGGGTTAGCGTTAGGGTACGTGATAGGGTTAGGTTATTTATTAAACCTATCCCACTCTCTCGATACCACTTAGCACATAAAGGAATAGTATTTGGGGTCCAGCCATGGAGAATTGTTTACAAACTAGGATAACATAAGGAGCTCACCTATTATAAAAAAAATCACATTAGGATTCTCTTTTTGACCTGTTCCTTAAAACACTAGTGCTTAGGAAATCTATTGGAGGCAGAAGCAGACAAGGCTAGCTTAGGGTTAGGGTTAGTGTTAGGGTTAGGGTACGGCTTAGGGTACGGATTCGGGTACGGCATAGGGTATGTGTTAGGGTTAGGGTTAGAGTTAGTTGTAGGGTTAGGGCTCTGTTTAGGGTATGGGTTAGGATTAGGGTACTTGGTAGGTTTAGGGTAGGGGTTAGTGTTAGGGTACTCCTTAGGTTTAGGGTATTTATTAAACCTATCCCACACTCTAGATAACACTTAGCACGTAAAGGAATATTATTTGGTGTCCAGGCATGGAGAAGAGTTTAGACACTAGGATAAGATCAGGAACACACCCGATATAAAGAAATCACATTACGATTATCTTTTTAACCTGTTCCATAAAACACTAGTGCTTAGGAAATCTATTTGAGGCATAATCAGTCCAGGGTAGCTTCGGGTTACAGTTAGGGTTAGGGTTAGTGTTAGGGTACGGCTTAAGGTATGGATTCGTGTACGGGTTTGGGTATGGGTTAGGGCTAGTTTTAGTTTTAGGGTTAGAGCTCGGTTTAGGGTACAGGGTAGGATTTTTGTAGGTGTTAGGTTTAGGGTAGGGGTTAGGATTTGGGTACGCGTTAGGGTTAGGGTATTTATTAAACCTATCCCACTCTCCAGATACCACTTAGAACTTAAAAGAATATTATTTGGAATCCATCCATGGAAAAGAGTTTAGACACTACGATAAGATAAGGAACACACCCATTATAAAGAGATCACATTAGTATTCTCTTTTTAACCTGTTCCTTAAAACACTAGTGCTTAGGAAATCTATTGGAAGCAGAAGCAGTCAAGGGTAGCTTAGGATTAGAGTTAGGGTTAGGGTACTGCTTATGGTACGGGTTCGGGTACGGGTTCAGATACGGCGTAGGGTATGGGGTAGGGTTAGGTTTAGGTTTAGTTTTAGGGTTAGGTCTCGGTTTAGTGTACGGGTTAGGATTAGGGTACGTGTTAGGGTTAGGGTATGTGTTAGGGTTAGGGTACGCCTTAGGGTTAGGGTATTTATTAAACCTATCCCACACTCTAGATAACACTTAGCACGTAAATGAATATTATTTGGGGTCCAGCCATGGAGAAGAGTTTAGACAGTAGGAAAAGATAAGGAACACACCCATTATAAAGTAATCACATTAGGATTCTTTTTAACCTGTTCCTTAAAACACTAATGCTTAGGAAATCTATTTGAGGCATAAGCAGTGAAGGGTAGCTTCGGGTTAGTGTTAGGGTTAGGGTTAGTGTTAGGGTACGGCTTCGGGTTCGGATTCGGGTACGGGTTCGTGTATGGGTTAGGGTTAGGGGTAGTTTTAGAGTTAGGGGTCGGTTTAGGGTACGGATTAGGATTAGTGTAGGTGTTAGGGTTAGGGTACACGTTAGGTTTAGGGTATTTATTAAACCTATCCCACTCTCTAGATACCACTTAGAACGTACAACAGTATTATTTGGAATCCAGCCTTGGATAAGAGTTTAGACACTAGGGTAGGATAAGGAACACACCCATTATAAAGAAATCACATTAGGATTCTCTTTTTAATCTGTTCCTTAAAACACTAGTGCTTAGGAAATCTATTGGAGGCAGAAGCAGTCAAGGGTACCTTAGGGTAAGGGATAGGGTTAGGGTACTGCTTATGGTAAAGTTTCGGGTACGGGTTCGGGTACGGCGTAGGGTATGGGTTAGTGTTAGGGTTAGTTTTAGGGTTAGGGATCGATTTAGGGTACGGGTTAGTACTGGGGTACGTGTTAGGGTTACGGTAGGGGTTAGGGTTTGGGTATGCCTTAGGGTTAGAGTATTTATTAAACCTATCCCAATCTCTATATACCACTTAGCAGGTAAAGGAATATTATTTGTGGTCCAGCCATGGAGAATAGTTTACAGACTAGGATAACATAAGGAACACACCTATTATAAAGAAATGACATTAGGATTCTCTTTTTAACCTGTTCCTTAAAACACTAGTGCTTATGAAATCTAATGGAGGTAGAAGCAGTCAAGGGTAGATTAGGGTTATTGTTAGGGTTAGGGTACGGCTTAGGGTACGGGTTCGGGTATGGCTTAGGTTTTGTGTTAGGGTTAGGATTAGGGTCAGTTTTAGGGTTATGGCTCGGTTTAGGGTACAGGTTAGGATTAGGTTACGTGTTAGGTTTAGGGTAGGGGATAGGGTTAGGGTATGCATTTAGGTTAGGTTAGTTATTAAACGTATCCCAATCTCTAGATACCACTTAGCACATAAAGGAATATTATTTTGGGTCCAGCCTTGGAGAAGAGTTTAGACACTAGTATAAGATAAGGAACACACCCATAATAAAGAAATCACTTTGGGATTCTCTTTTTAATCTGTTCCTTAAAACACTAGTGTTTAGAAAATCTATTGGAGGCAGAAGCAGTCAAGGGTAGCTTAGGGTTAGGGTTAGAGTTAGGGTTAGTGTTAGGATACGGCTTAGGGTACGGGTTCGGGTACGGCATAGGTTATGGTTTAGGGTTACGTTTAGGGTTAGTTTTATGGTTAGGGCTCGGTTTAGGGTACAGGTTAGGATTAGGGTACGTGTTAGGGTAACGGTAAGGGATAGGGTTAGCGTACGCATTAGGGTTACGTTATTTATTCAACCTATCCCACTCTCTAGATACCACTTAGAACGTAAAGGAATATTATTTGGAATCCAGCCTTGGAATAGAGTTTTGGCACTAGGATAATATCAGGAACACACCCATTATAAAGAAATCACATTAGGATTGTCTTTTTAACCTGTTCCTTACAACACTAGTGCTTAGGAAATGTATTGAAAGCAGAAGCAGTCAAGGGTAGCTTAGGGTTAGGGTTAGGGTTAGGGTTAGGGTACTGCTTATGGTACGGGTTCGGGTACGGGTTCGGGTACGGCGTAGGGTAAGGGTTAGGATTAGGGTTAGTTTTAGGGTTAGGGCTCGGTTTAGGGTACGGGTTAGGAATGGGGGTACGTGTTAGGGTTAGGGTAGGGGTTAGCGTTAGGGTACGTGATAGGGTTAGGTTATTTATTAAACCTATCCCACTCTCTCGATACCACTTAGCACATAAAGGAATAGTATTTGGGGTCCAGCCATGGAGAATTGTTTACAAACTAGGATAACATAAGGAGCTCACCTATTATAAAAAAAATCACATTAGGATTCTCTTTTTGACCTGTTCCTTAAAACACTAGTGCTTAGGAAATCTATTGGAGGCAGAAGCAGACAAGGCTAGCTTAGGGTTAGGGTTAGTGTTAGGGTTAGGGTACGGCTTAGGGTACGGATTCGGGTACGGCATAGGGTATGGGTTAGGGTTAGGGTTAGAGTTAGTTGTAGGGTTAGGGCTCAGGTTAGGGTATGGGTTAGGATTAGGGTACGTGTTAGGGTTAGGGTAGGGGTTTGGGTTAGGGAATGCATTAGGTTAAGGGTATTTATTAAACCTATCCCACACTCTGGATAACACTTTGCATATAAAGGAATATTATTTGGGGTCCAGCCATGGAGAAGCGTTTAGACAGTAGGAAAAGATAAGGAACACACCCATTATAAAGAAATCACATTAGGATTCTCTTTTTAACCTGTTCCTTAAAACATTAGTGCTTAGGAAATCTATTGGATGCAGAAGCAGTCAAGAGTAGGTTAGGGTTATGGTTAGGGTTAGGGTTAGGGTACTGCTAATGGTTAGGTTTTGGGTACAGGTTCGGATACGGCGTAGGGTATGGGTTAGCGTAAGCGTTAGGGTTAGTTTTAGGGTTAGGGATCGGTTTAGGGTACAGGTTAGTATTGGGGTACGTGTTAGGGTTAGGGTAGGGGTTAGGGTTAGTGTAAGCGTTAGGTTTAGGGTATTTATTAAACCTATCCCACTCTCTAGATACCACTTAGCATGTAAAGGAATATTATTTGGGGTCCAGCCTTGGAGAATAGTTTACACACTAGCATAACATACGGAACACACCTATTATAAAGAAATCACATTAGGATTCTCTTTTTAACCTGTTCTTTAAAACACTAGTGCTTAGGAAATCTATTGGAGGCAGAAGCAGTCAAGGCTAGCTTAGGGTTAGTGTTAGGGTTAGGGTTAGGGTTAGGGTACGGCTTAGGGTACGGATTTGGGTACAGCATAGGGTATGTGTTAGGGATAGGGTTAGAGTTAGTTGTAGGGTTAGGGCTTAGGTTAGGTTACGGATTAGGATTTGGGTACGTGTTAGGGTTAGGGTGGGGGTTAGGGTTAGGGTACGCATTAGGTTTAGGGTTTTTATTAAACCTATCCCACACTCTAGATAACACTTAGGACGTAAAGGAATATTATTTGTGTTCTAGCCATGGAGAAGAGTTTAGAGAGTAGGAAAAGATAAGGAACACACCCATTATAAAGAAATCACATTACGATTCTCTTTTTAACCTGTTCCTTAAAACACTAATGCTTAGGAAATCTATTGGATGCAGAAGCAGTCAAGGGTAGCTTAGGGTTAGGGTTAGGGTTAGGGTTAGGGTTAGGGTACGGCTTAGGGTACGGGTTCGCGTACGGCGTAGGGTATGGTTTAGGCTTAGTGTTAGGGTTAGTTTTGCGGTTAGGGCTCGGTTTAGGGTACGGGTTAAGATTAGGGTACGTGTTAGGGTTAGGGTAGGGGATAGGATTAGGGTACACGTTAGGGTTAGGTTATTTATTAACCCTATCCCTCTCTCTAGATACCACTTAGCACTTAAAGGAATATTATTTGGGGTCCAGCCATGGAGAAGAGTTTAGACACTAGGATAAGATAAGGAACACACCCATAATAAAGAAATCACTTTGGGATTCTCTTTTTAATCTGTTCCTTAAAACACTAGTGTTTAGGAAATCTATTGGAGGCAGAAGCAGTCAAGGGTAGCTTAGGTTTAAGGTTAGGGTTAGGGTTAGGGTTAGGGTTAGGGTACGGCTTAGGGTACGAGTTCGGCTACGGCGTAGAGTATGGGTTAGGGTTAGGGTTAGGGTTAGTTTTAGAGTTAGGGCTCGGTTTTCGGAACAGGTCAGGATTAGGTTACGTTTTAGGGTTAGGGTACGCGTTAGGGTTAGGGTACGCGTTAGGGTTAGGGTATTTATTAAACCTATCCCACTCTCTAGATACCACTTAGCACGTAAAGGAATATTATTTGGGGTCCAGCCATGGAGAAGAGTTTAGACACTAGGATAAGGTAAGGAACACACCCGTTATAAAGAAATCACATAACGATTAACTTTTTAACCTGTTCCTTAAAACACTAGGGCTTAGGAAATCTATTGGAGACAGAAGCAGTCAAGGGTACCTTAGGGTTAGGGTTAGGGTACGGCTATGGTACAGGTTCGGATACGTCGTAGGTATGGTTTAGGGTTAGGGTTAGCATTAGTTTTAGGGTTAGGTCTAGGTTTAGGGTACAGGTTAGGATTACGTTAAGTGTTAGGGTTAGGGTAGGGGTTAGGGTTAATGTACGCGTTAGGGTTAGGGCATTTATTAAACCTGTCCCACTCTCTAGATACCACTTAGTATGTAAAGGAATATTATTTGTGGTTCCCCCATGGAGAAGAGTTTACACACTAGGATAATATAAGGAACACACCCATTATAAAGAAATCACATTAGGATTCTCTTTTTAGCCTGTTCCTTAAAACACTAGTGCTTAGGAAATCTATTGGAGTCAGAAGGAGTCAAGGCTAGCTTTGGGTTAGCGTTAGTGTTAGGGTACGACTTAGGGTACGGATTCGGGTATGGGTTCGGGTACGGCGTAGGGTATGGGTTAGGGTTACATTAGTTTTAGGGTTAGGGCTCGGTTTAGGGTACGGTTTAAGATTAGTGTACGTGTTAGTGTTAGGGTAGGAGTTAGGGTTAGGGTACGCGTTAAGGTTAGGTTATTTAATAAACCTATCCCACTCTCTAGATACCACTTAGCACATAAAGGAATATTATTTTGGGTCCAGCAATGGAGAAGAGTTTAGACACTAGTATAAGATAAGGAACACACCCATTATAAAGAAATCACATTAGGATTCTCTTTTTAACCTGTTCCTTAAAACACTAGTGCTTAGGAAATCTATTGGATGCAGAAGCAGTCAAGGGTAGCTTAGGGTTAGGGTTAGGGTTAGGGTACTGCTTATGGTAAGGTTTCGGGTACGGGTTCGTGTACGGCATAGGGTATGGCTTAGGGTTAGGGGTAGGACTAGATTTAGGGTTAGGGCTCGGTTTAGGGCACGGGTTAAGATTAGGGTACGTGTTAGGCTTAGGGTAGAGGATAGGGTTAGGATACGCGTTAAGGTTAGGTTATTTATTAAACCTATCCCACTCTCTAGATACCACTTAGCATGTAAAGGAATATTATTTGTGGTTCCCCCATGGAGAAGAGTTTAGACACTAGGATAAGATAAGGAACACACCCATTATAAAGAAATCACATTAGGATTCTCTTTTTAACCTGTTCCTTAAAACACTAGTGCTTAGCAAATCTATTGGAGGCAGAAGGAGTCAAGGGTAGCATCGGGATAGGGTTAGTGTTAGGGTTAGTGTTAGGTTACGGCTTAGGGTACGGATTCGGGTACGGCGTAGTGTATGGGTTAGTGTTAGGGTTAGTTTTAGGGTTAGGGCTCGGTTTAGGGTACGGGTTAAGATTAGTGTACTTGTTAGAGTTATGGTAGGTTTTAGGGTTAGGGTACGCAGTAGGATTAGGGTATTTATTAAACGTATCCCACTCTCTAGATACCACTTAGAACGTAAAGGAATATTATTGGGAATCCAGCCTTGGAGAAGAGTTTAGGCACTAGGATAATATCAGGAACACACCCATTATAAAGAAATCACATTAGGATGCTCTTTTTAACCTGTTCCTTAAAACACTAGTGCTTAGGAAGTCTATTTGAAGCAGAAGCAGTCAAGGGTAGCTTAGGGATAGGGTTAGGGTTAGGGTACTGCTTATGGTACGGGTTCGGGTACGGGTTCGGGTACGGCGTAGGGTAAGGGTTAGGGTTAAGGCTGGGGTTAGTTTTAGGGTTAGGGCTCGGTTTAGTGTACGGGTTAGGATTGGGGTACGTGTTAGGGTTAGGGTAGGGGTCAGGGTTAGGGTACGCGTTAGGGTTAGGTTATTTATTAAACCTATCCCACTCTCTAGATACCACATAGCACGTAAAGGAATATTATTTGGGTCCAGCCATGGAGAATAGTTTACACACTAGGATAACATAAGGAACACACCTATTATAAAGAAATGACATTAGGATTCTCTTTTTACTCTGTTCCTTAAAACACTAGTGCTTAGGAAATCTAATGGAGGTAGAAGCAGTCAAGGGTAGCTTAGGGTTGGCGTTAGGGTTAGGGTACTGCTTATGGTACGGGTTCGGGTACGGGTTCAGGTACGGCATAGTGTATGTGTTACAGTTAGGATTAAGTTTAGTTTTAGGGTTAGGGCTCGGTTTAGGGTACGGGTTAGGATTGGGGTACGTGTTAGTGTAACGGTGGGGATAGGGTAAGGGTACGAGTTAGGGTTAGGGTATTTATTAAACCTATCTCACTCTCTAGATACCACTTAGCATGTAAAGGAATATTATTTGGGTCCAGCCATGGAGAAGAGTTTAGACACTAGGATAAGATAAGGAACACACCCATTATAAAGAAATCACATTAGGATTCTCTTTTTAACCTGTTCCTTAAAACACTAGTGCTTAGGAAATCTATTGGAGGCAGAAGCAGTCAAGGGTAGCTTAGGGTTAGGCTTAGGGTTAGGGTACGATTTAGGGTACGGGTTCGGTTACGTCGTGGAGTATGGGTTACGGTTAGGTTTAGGGTTAGTTTTAGAGTTAGGGCTCTGTTTTTTGGTACAGGTTAGGATTAGGTTGCGTGTTAGGGTTAGGGTAGGGGTTAGGGTTAGGGTACGCATTAGGTTTAGTGTATTTATTAAACCTATCCCACACTCTAGGTAACACTTCGCACGTAAAGGAATATTATTTGGGTTCCAGCCATGGAAAAGTGTTTAGACAGTAGCAAAATATAAGGAACAAACCCATTAAAAAGAAATCACATTAGGATTCTCTTTTTTACCTGTTCCTTAAAACACTAGGGCTTAGGAAATCTATTTAAGGCATGAGCAGTCAAGGGTAGCTTCGGGTTAGTGTTAGGTTTAGGGTTAGTGTTAGGGTACGGCTTAGGGTATGGATTCGGGTAAGGGTTCGTGTATGGGTTAGGGTTAGGGTTAGGGTTAGTTTTAGGGTTAGGGCTCGGTTTAGGGTACGAATTAGGATTAGTGTAGGTGTTAGGGTTAGGGTAGGGGTTAGGGTTAGTGTACGCGTTCGGTTTAGGGTATTTATTAAACCTATCCCACTCTCTAGATACCACTTAGAACGTAAAAGAATATTATTTGGAATCCACGGATGGAAAAGAGTTTAGACACTAGGATAGGATAAGGAACACACCCATTATAAAGAAATCACATTAGGATTCTCTTTTTTACCTGTTCCTTAAAACACTAGGGCTTAGGAAATCTATTTGAGGCATGAGCAGTCAAGGGTAGCTTCGGGTTAGTGTTAGGGTTAGGGTTAGTGTTAGGGTACGGCTTAGGGTATGGATTCGGGTAAGGGTTCATGTATGGGTTAGGGTTAGGGTTAGGGTTAGTTTTAGGGTTAGGGCTCGGTTTACGGTACGAATTAGGATTAGTGTAGGTGTTAGGGTTAGGGTAGGGGTTAGGGTTAGTGTACGCGTTCGGTTTAGGGTATTTATTAAACCTATCCCACTCTCTAGATACCACTTAGAACGTAAAAGAATATTATTTGGAATCCACGGATGGAAAAGAGTTTAGACACTAGGATAGGATAAGGAACACACCCATTATAAAGAAATCACATTAGGATTCTCTTTTTAATCTGTTCTTTAAAACACTAGTGCTTACGAAATCTATTGGAGGCAGAAGCATTCAAGGGTACCTTAGGGTTAGGGTTAGTGTACGGCTTATGGTACGGGTTCGGTTACGGGTTCGGGTACGGCGTAGGGTATGGTTTAGGGTTAGTTTTAGGGTTAGTTTTAGGGTTAGGGCTCGTTTTAGGATACAGGTTAGGATTAGGGTACGTGTTAGGGTAATGGTAGGGGATAGGGTTAGGGTACGCGTTAGGGTTAGGGTATTTATTAAACCTATACCACTCTCTAGATACCACTTAGCACATAAAGAATATTATTTGGGGTCTAGCCATGTAGAAGAGTTTAGACATTAGGATAAGATAAGGAACACACCCATTACAAAGAAATCACATTAGGATTCTCTTTTTAACTTGTTCCTTAAAACACTAGTGCTTAGGAAATCTATTGGAGGCAGAAGCAATCAAGGGTAGCTTAGGTTTAGGGTTAGGGATAGTGTACGGCTTAGGGTATGGTTTCGGGTATGGTGCAGAGAATGGATTAGGGTTAGGGTTAGGGTTAGTTTTACAGTTAGGGCTCGGTTTTGGGTACTGGTTAGGATTAGGTTACGTGTTAGGATTAGGGTAGGGGTTAGGGTTAAGGTACGCGTTAGGGTTAGGGTATTTATTAAACCTATCCCACTCTCTAGATACCACTTAGCACGTAAAGGAATATTATTTGGGGTCCAGCCACGGAGAATAGTTTACAGACTAGGATAACATAAGGAACACACCTATTATAAAGAAATGACATTAGGATTCTCTTTTTACTCTGTTCCTTAAAACACTAGTGCTTAGGAAATCTAATGGAGGTAGAAGCAGTCAAGGGTAGCTTAGGGTTGGCGTTAGGGTTAGGGTACGGCTTAGGGTACGGGTTCGGCTACGGGTTAGGTTTTGTGTTAGGTTTAGGATTAGTGTTAGTTTTAGGGTTAGGGCTCGGTTTAGTGTACGGGTTAGGATTAGGGTACGTGTTAGGGTTAGGGTATGTGTTAGGGTTAGGGTATGCCTTAGGGTTAGGGTATTTATTAAACCTATCGCACACTCTAGATAACACTTAGCACGTAAAGGAATATTATTTGGTGTCCCTGCATGGAGAAGAGTTTAGACACTAGGATAAGATCAGGAACACACCCGATATAAAGAAATCACATTACGATTATCTTTTTAACCTGTTCCATAAAACACTAGTGCTTAGGAAATCTATTTGAGGCATAATCAGTCCAGGGTAGCTTCTTGTTACAGTTAGGGTTAGGGTTAGTGTTAGGGTACGGCTTAGGGTATGGATTCGTGTACGGGTTTGGGTATGGGTTAGGGCTAGTTTTAGTTTTAGGGTTAGAGCTCGGTTTAGGGTACAGGTTAGGATTTTTGTAGGTGTTAGGTTTAGGGTAGGGGTTAGGATTTGGGTACGCGTTAGGGTTAGGGTATTTATTAAACCTATCCCACTCTCCAGATACCACTTAGAACTTAAAAGAATATTATTTGGAATCCATCCATGGAAAAGAGTTTAGACACTACGATAAGATAAGGAACACACCCATTATAAAGAGATCACATTAGTATTCTCTTTTTAACCTGTTCCTTAAAACACTAGTGCTTAGGAAATCTATTGGAAGCAGAAGCAGTCAAGGGTAGCTTAGGATTAGAGTTAGGGTTAGGGTACTGCTTATGGTACGGGTTCGGGTACGGGTTCAGATACGGCGTAGGGTATGGGGTAGGGTTAGGTTTAGGTTTAGTTTTAGGGTTAGGTCTCGCTTTAGTGTACGGGTTAGGATTAGGGTACGTGTTAGGGTTAGGGTATGTGTTAGGGTTAGGGTACGCCTTAGGGTTAGGGTATTTATTAAACCTATCCCACACTCTAGATAACACTTAGCACGTAAATGAATATTATTTGGGGTCCAGCCATGGAGAAGAGTTTAGACAGTAGGAAAAGATAAGGAACACACCCATTATAAAGTAATCACATTAGGATTCTTTTTAACCTGTTCCTTAAAACACTAGTGCTTAGGAAATCTATTTGAGGCATAAGCAGTGAAGGGTAGCTTCGGGTTAGTGTTAGGGTTAGGGTTAGTGTTAGGGTACGGCTTCGGGTTCGGATTCGGGTACGGGTTCGTGTATGGGTTAGGGTTAGGGGTAGTTTTAGGGTTAGGGGTCGGTTTAGGGTACGGATTAGGATTAGTGTAGGTGTTAGGGTTAGGGTACACGTTAGGTTTAGGGTATTTATTAAACCTATCCCACTCTCTAGATACCACTTAGAACGTACAACAGTATTATTTGGAATCCAGCCTTGGATAAGAGTTTAGACACTAGGGTAGGATAAGGAACACACCCATTATAAAGAAATCACATTAGGATTCTCTTTTTAATCTGTTCCTTAAAACACTAGTGCTTAGGAAATCTATTGGAGGCAGAAGCAGTCAAGGGTACCTTAGGGTAAGGGATAGGGTTAGGGTACTGCTTATGGTAAAGTTTCGGGTACGGGTTCGGGTACGGCGTAGGGTATGGGTTAGTGTTAGGGTTAGTTTTAGGGTTAGGGATCGATTTAGGGTACGGGTTAGTACTGGGGTACGTGTTAGGGTTACGGTAGGGGTTAGGGTTTGGGTATGCCTTAGGGTTAGAGTATTTATTAAACCTATCCCAATCTCTATATACCACTTAGCAGGTAAAGGAATATTATTTGTGGTCCAGCCATGGAGAATAGTTTACAGACTAGGATAACATAAGGAACACACCTATTATAAAGAAATGACATTAGGATTCTCTTTTTAACCTGTTCCTTAAAACACTAGTGCTTATGAAATCTAATGGAGGTAGAAGCAGTCAAGGGTAGATTAGGGTTATTGTTAGGGTTAGGGTACGGCTTAGGGTACGGGTTCGGGTATG
This sequence comes from Eschrichtius robustus, assembly GCF_028021215.1. NCBI lineage: Eukaryota > Metazoa > Chordata > Mammalia > Artiodactyla > Eschrichtiidae > Eschrichtius > Eschrichtius robustus. Next base: position 115,672 of record NW_027175484.1, on the reverse strand, counting down.
GCTTAGGTTTTGTGTTAGGGTTAGGATTAGGGTCAGTTTTAGGGTTATGGCTCGGTTTAGGGTACAGGTTAGGATTAGGTTACGTGTTAGGTTTAGGGTAGGGGATAGGGTTAGGGTATGCATTTAGGTTAGGTTAGTTATTAAACGTATCCCAATCTCTAGATACCACTTAGCACATAAAGGAATATTATTTTGGGTCCAGCCTTGGAGAAGAGTTTAGACACTAGTATAAGATAAGGAACACACCCATAATAAAGAAATCACTTTGGGATTCTCTTTTTAATCTGTTCCTTAAAACACTAGTGTTTAGAAAATCTATTGGAGGCAGAAGCAGTCAAGGGTAGCTTAGGGTTAGGGTTAGAGTTAGGGTTAGTGTTAGGATACGGCTTAGGGTACGGGTTCGGGTACGGCATAGGTTATGGTTTAGGGTTACGTTTAGGGTTAGTTTTAGGGTTAGGGCTCGGTTTAGGGTACGGGTTAATATTAGGATATGTGTTAGGGTTAGGGTAGGGGATAGGATTAGGGTACACGTTAGGGTTAGGGTATTTATTAAACCTATCCCACTCTCTAGATACCACTTAGCATGTAAAGGAATATTATTTGGGGTCCAGCCATGGAGAACAGTTTAGACACTAGGATAAGATAAGGAACACACCCATTATAAAGAAATCACATTAGGATTCTCTTTTTAACCTGTTCCTTAAAACACTAGTGCTTAGGAAATCTATTGGAGGCCGAAGCAGTCAAAGGTACCTTAGGGATAGGGTTAGGGTTATGGTACAGCTTATGGTTCGGGTTCGGTTACGGGTTCGGGTACGTCGTAGGGTATGGTTTAGGGTTAGGTTTAGGGTTAGTTTTATGGTTAGGGCTCGGTTTAGGGTACAGGTTAGGATTAGGGTACGTGTTAGGGTAACGGTAAGGGATAGGGTTAGCGTACGCATTAGGGTTACGTTATTTATTCAACCTATCCCACTCTCTAGATACCACTTAGAACGTAAAGGAATATTATTTGGAATCCAGCCTTGGAATAGAGTTTTGGCACTAGGATAATATCAGGAACACACCCATTATAAAGAAATCACATTAGGATTGTCTTTTTAACCTGTTCCTTACAACACTAGTGCTTAGGAAATGTATTGAAAGCAGAAGCAGTCAAGGGTAGCTTAGGGTTAGGGTTAGGGTTAGGGTTAGGGTACTGCTTATGGTACGGGTTCGGGTACGGGTTCGGGTACGGCGTAGGGTAAGGGTTAGGATTAGGGTTAGTTTTAGGGTTAGGGCTCGGTTTAGGGTACGGGTTAGGAATGGGGGTACGTGTTAGGGTTAGGGTAGGGGTTAGCGTTAGGGTACGTGATAGGGTTAGGTTATTTATTAAACCTATCCCACTCTCTCGATACCACTTAGCACATAAAGGAATAGTATTTGGGGTCCAGCCATGGAGAATTGTTTACAAACTAGGATAACATAAGGAGCTCACCTATTATAAAAAAAATCACATTAGGATTCTCTTTTTGACCTGTTCCTTAAAACACTAGTGCTTAGGAAATCTATTGGAGGCAGAAGCAGACAAGGCTAGCTTAGGGTTAGGGTTAGTGTTAGGGTTAGGGTACGGCTTAGGGTACGGATTCGGGTACGGCATAGGGTATGTGTTAGGGTTAGGGTTAGAGTTAGTTGTAGGGTTAGGGCTCTGTTTAGGGTATGGGTTAGGATTAGGGTACTTGGTAGGTTTAGGGTAGGGGTTAGTGTTAGGGTACTCCTTAGGTTTAGGGTATTTATTAAACCTATCCCACACTCTAGATAACACTTAGCACGTAAAGGAATATTATTTGGTGTCCAGGCATGGAGAAGAGTTTAGACACTAGGATAAGATCAGGAACACACCCGATATAAAGAAATCACATTACGATTATCTTTTTAACCTGTTCCATAAAACACTAGTGCTTAGGAAATCTATTTGAGGCATAATCAGTCCAGGGTAGCTTCGGGTTACAGTTAGGGTTAGGGTTAGTGTTAGGGTACGGCTTAAGGTATGGATTCGTGTACGGGTTTGGGTATGGGTTAGGGCTAGTTTTAGTTTTAGGGTTAGAGCTCGGTTTAGGGTACAGGGTAGGATTTTTGTAGGTGTTAGGTTTAGGGTAGGGGTTAGGATTTGGGTACGCGTTAGGGTTAGGGTATTTATTAAACCTATCCCACTCTCCAGATACCACTTAGAACTTAAAAGAATATTATTTGGAATCCATCCATGGAAAAGAGTTTAGACACTACGATAAGATAAGGAACACACCCATTATAAAGAGATCACATTAGTATTCTCTTTTTAACCTGTTCCTTAAAACACTAGTGCTTAGGAAATCTATTGGAAGCAGAAGCAGTCAAGGGTAGCTTAGGATTAGAGTTAGGGTTAGGGTACTGCTTATGGTACGGGTTCGGGTACGGGTTCAGATACGGCGTAGGGTATGGGGTAGGGTTAGGTTTAGGTTTAGTTTTAGGGTTAGGTCTCGGTTTAGTGTACGGGTTAGGATTAGGGTACGTGTTAGGGTTAGGGTATGTGTTAGGGTTAGGGTACGCCTTAGGGTTAGGGTATTTATTAAACCTATCCCACACTCTAGATAACACTTAGCACGTAAATGAATATTATTTGGGGTCCAGCCATGGAGAAGAGTTTAGACAGTAGGAAAAGATAAGGAACACACCCATTATAAAGTAATCACATTAGGATTCTTTTTAACCTGTTCCTTAAAACACTAATGCTTAGGAAATCTATTTGAGGCATAAGCAGTGAAGGGTAGCTTCGGGTTAGTGTTAGGGTTAGGGTTAGTGTTAGGGTACGGCTTCGGGTTCGGATTCGGGTACGGGTTCGTGTATGGGTTAGGGTTAGGGGTAGTTTTAGAGTTAGGGGTCGGTTTAGGGTACGGATTAGGATTAGTGTAGGTGTTAGGGTTAGGGTACACGTTAGGTTTAGGGTATTTATTAAACCTATCCCACTCTCTAGATACCACTTAGAACGTACAACAGTATTATTTGGAATCCAGCCTTGGATAAGAGTTTAGACACTAGGGTAGGATAAGGAACACACCCATTATAAAGAAATCACATTAGGATTCTCTTTTTAATCTGTTCCTTAAAACACTAGTGCTTAGGAAATCTATTGGAGGCAGAAGCAGTCAAGGGTACCTTAGGGTAAGGGATAGGGTTAGGGTACTGCTTATGGTAAAGTTTCGGGTACGGGTTCGGGTACGGCGTAGGGTATGGGTTAGTGTTAGGGTTAGTTTTAGGGTTAGGGATCGATTTAGGGTACGGGTTAGTACTGGGGTACGTGTTAGGGTTACGGTAGGGGTTAGGGTTTGGGTATGCCTTAGGGTTAGAGTATTTATTAAACCTATCCCAATCTCTATATACCACTTAGCAGGTAAAGGAATATTATTTGTGGTCCAGCCATGGAGAATAGTTTACAGACTAGGATAACATAAGGAACACACCTATTATAAAGAAATGACATTAGGATTCTCTTTTTAACCTGTTCCTTAAAACACTAGTGCTTATGAAATCTAATGGAGGTAGAAGCAGTCAAGGGTAGATTAGGGTTATTGTTAGGGTTAGGGTACGGCTTAGGGTACGGGTTCGGGTATGGCTTAGGTTTTGTGTTAGGGTTAGGATTAGGGTCAGTTTTAGGGTTATGGCTCGGTTTAGGGTACAGGTTAGGATTAGGTTACGTGTTAGGTTTAGGGTAGGGGATAGGGTTAGGGTATGCATTTAGGTTAGGTTAGTTATTAAACGTATCCCAATCTCTAGATACCACTTAGCACATAAAGGAATATTATTTTGGGTCCAGCCTTGGAGAAGAGTTTAGACACTAGTATAAGATAAGGAACACACCCATAATAAAGAAATCACTTTGGGATTCTCTTTTTAATCTGTTCCTTAAAACACTAGTGTTTAGAAAATCTATTGGAGGCAGAAGCAGTCAAGGGTAGCTTAGGGTTAGGGTTAGAGTTAGGGTTAGTGTTAGGATACGGCTTAGGGTACGGGTTCGGGTACGGCATAGGTTATGGTTTAGGGTTACGTTTAGGGTTAGTTTTAGGGTTAGGGCTCGGTTTAGGGTACGGGTTAATATTAGGATATGTGTTAGGGTTAGGGTAGGGGATAGGATTAGGGTACACGTTAGGGTTAGGGTATTTATTAAACCTATCCCACTCTCTAGATACCACTTAGCATGTAAAGGAATATTATTTGGGGTCCAGCCATGGAGAACAGTTTAGACACTAGGATAAGATAAGGAACACACCCATTATAAAGAAATCACATTAGGATTCTCTTTTTAACCTGTTCCTTAAAACACTAGTGCTTAGGAAATCTATTGGAGGCCGAAGCAGTCAAAGGTACCTTAGGGATAGGGTTAGGGTTATGGTACAGCTTATGGTTCGGGTTCGGTTACGGGTTCGGGTACGTCGTAGGGTATGGTTTAGGGTTAGGTTTAGGGTTAGTTTTATGGTTAGGGCTCGGTTTAGGGTACAGGTTAGGATTAGGGTACGTGTTAGGGTAACGGTAAGGGATAGGGTTAGCGTACGCATTAGGGTTACGTTATTTATTCAACCTATCCCACTCTCTAGATACCACTTAGAACGTAAAGGAATATTATTTGGAATCCAGCCTTGGAATAGAGTTTTGGCACTAGGATAATATCAGGAAGACACCCATTATAAAGAAATCACATTAGGATTGTCTTTTTAACCTGTTCCTTACAACACTAGTGCTTAGGAAATGTATTGAAAGCAGAAGCAGTCAAGGGTAGCTTAGGGTTAGGGTTAGGGTTAGGGTTAGGGTACTGCTTATGGTACGGGTTCGGGTACGGGTTCGGGTACGGCGTAGGGTAAGGGTTAGGATTAGGGTTAGTTTTAGGGTTAGGGCTCGGTTTAGGGTACGGGTTAGGAATGGGGGTACGTGTTAGGGTTAGGGTAGGGGTTAGCGTTAGGGTACGTGATAGGGTTAGGTTATTTATTAAACCTATCCCACTCTCTCGATACCACTTAGCACATAAAGGAATAGTATTTGGGGTCCAGCCATGGAGAATTGTTTACAAACTAGGATAACATAAGGAGCTCACCTATTATAAAAAAAATCACATTAGGATTCTCTTTTTGACCTGTTCCTTAAAACACTAGTGCTTAGGAAATCTATTGGAGGCAGAAGCAGACAAGGCTAGCTTAGGGTTAGGGTTAGTGTTAGGGTTAGGGTACGGCTTAGGGTACGGATTCGGGTACGGCATAGGGTATGGGTTAGGGTTAGGGTTAGAGTTAGTTGTAGGGTTAGGGCTCAGGTTAGGGTATGGGTTAGGATTAGGGTACGTGTTAGGGTTAGGGTAGGGGTTTGGGTTAGGGAATGCATTAGGTTAAGGGTATTTATTAAACCTATCCCACACTCTGGATAACACTTTGCATATAAAGGAATATTATTTGGGGTCCAGCCATGGAGAAGCGTTTAGACAGTAGGAAAAGATAAGGAACACACCCATTATAAAGAAATCACATTAGGATTCTCTTTTTAACCTGTTCCTTAAAACATTAGTGCTTAGGAAATCTATTGGATGCAGAAGCAGTCAAGAGTAGGTTAGGGTTATGGTTAGGGTTAGGGTTAGGGTACTGCTAATGGTTAGGTTTTGGGTACAGGTTCGGATACGGCGTAGGGTATGGGTTAGCGTAAGCGTTAGGGTTAGTTTTAGGGTTAGGGATCGGTTTAGGGTACAGGTTAGTATTGGGGTACGTGTTAGGGTTAGGGTAGGGGTTAGGGTTAGTGTAAGCGTTAGGTTTAGGGTATTTATTAAACCTATCCCACTCTCTAGATACCACTTAGCATGTAAAGGAATATTATTTGGGGTCCAGCCTTGGAGAATAGTTTACACACTAGCATAACATACGGAACACACCTATTATAAAGAAATCACATTAGGATTCTCTTTTTAACCTGTTCTTTAAAACACTAGTGCTTAGGAAATCTATTGGAGGCAGAAGCAGTCAAGGCTAGCTTAGGGTTAGTGTTAGGGTTAGGGTTAGGGTTAGGGTACGGCTTAGGGTACGGATTTGGGTACAGCATAGGGTATGTGTTAGGGATAGGGTTAGAGTTAGTTGTAGGGTTAGGGCTTAGGTTAGGTTACGGATTAGGATTTGGGTACGTGTTAGGGTTAGGGTGGGGGTTAGGGTTAGGGTACGCATTAGGTTTAGGGTTTTTATTAAACCTATCCCACACTCTAGATAACACTTAGGACGTAAAGGAATATTATTTGTGTTCTAGCCATGGAGAAGAGTTTAGAGAGTAGGAAAAGATAAGGAACACACCCATTATAAAGAAATCACATTACGATTCTCTTTTTAACCTGTTCCTTAAAACACTAATGCTTAGGAAATCTATTGGATGCAGAAGCAGTCAAGGGTAGCTTAGGGTTAGGGTTAGGGTTAGGGTTAGGGTTAGGGTACGGCTTAGGGTACGGGTTCGCGTACGGCGTAGGGTATGGTTTAGGCTTAGTGTTAGGGTTAGTTTTGCGGTTAGGGCTCGGTTTAGGGTACGGGTTAAGATTAGGGTACGTGTTAGGGTTAGGGTAGGGGATAGGATTAGGGTACACGTTAGGGTTAGGTTATTTATTAACCCTATCCCTCTCTCTAGATACCACTTAGCACTTAAAGGAATATTATTTGGGGTCCAGCCATGGAGAAGAGTTTAGACACTAGGATAAGATAAGGAACACACCCATAATAAAGAAATCACTTTGGGATTCTCTTTTTAATCTGTTCCTTAAAACACTAGTGTTTAGGAAATCTATTGGAGGCAGAAGCAGTCAAGGGTAGCTTAGGTTTAAGGTTAGGGTTAGGGTTAGGGTTAGGGTTAGGGTACGGCTTAGGGTACGAGTTCGGCTACGGCGTAGAGTATGGGTTAGGGTTAGGGTTAGGGTTAGTTTTAGAGTTAGGGCTCGGTTTTCGGAACAGGTCAGGATTAGGTTACGTTTTAGGGTTAGGGTACGCGTTAGGGTTAGGGTACGCGTTAGGGTTAGGGTATTTATTAAACCTATCCCACTCTCTAGATACCACTTAGCACGTAAAGGAATATTATTTGGGGTCCAGCCATGGAGAAGAGTTTAGACACTAGGATAAGGTAAGGAACACACCCGTTATAAAGAAATCACATAACGATTAACTTTTTAACCTGTTCCTTAAAACACTAGGGCTTAGGAAATCTATTGGAGACAGAAGCAGTCAAGGGTACCTTAGGGTTAGGGTTAGGGTACGGCTATGGTACAGGTTCGGATACGTCGTAGGTATGGTTTAGGGTTAGGGTTAGCATTAGTTTTAGGGTTAGGTCTAGGTTTAGGGTACAGGTTAGGATTACGTTAAGTGTTAGGGTTAGGGTAGGGGTTAGGGTTAATGTACGCGTTAGGGTTAGGGCATTTATTAAACCTGTCCCACTCTCTAGATACCACTTAGTATGTAAAGGAATATTATTTGTGGTTCCCCCATGGAGAAGAGTTTACACACTAGGATAATATAAGGAACACACCCATTATAAAGAAATCACATTAGGATTCTCTTTTTAACCTGTTCCTTAAAACACTAGTGCTTAGGAAATCTATTGGAGTCAGAAGGAGTCAAGGCTAGCTTTGGGTTAGCGTTAGTGTTAGGGTACGATTTAGGGTACGGATTCGGGTATGGGTTCAGGTACGGCATAGGGTATGGGTTAGGGTTACATTAGTTTTAGTGTTAGGGCTCGGTTTAGGGTACGGTTTAAGATTAGTGTACGTGTTCGTGTTAGGGTAGGAGTTACGGTTAGGGTACGCATTAAGGTTAGGTTATTTATTAAACCTATCCCACTCTCTAGATACCACTTAGCACATAAAGGAATATTATTTTGGGTCCATCAATGGAGAAGAGTTTAGACACTAGGATAAGATAAGGAACACACCCATTATAAATAAATCACATTAGGATTCTCTTTTTAACCTGTTCCTTAAAACACTAGTGCTTAGGAAATCTATTGGATGCAGAAGCAGTCAAGGGTAGCTTAGGGTTAGGGTTAGGGTTAGGGTACTGCTTATGGTAAGGTTTCGGGTACGGGTTCGTGTACGGCATAGGGTATGGCTTAGGGTTAGGGGTAGGACTAGTTTTAGGGTTAGGGCTCGGTTTAGGGTACGGGTTAAGATTAGGGTACGTGTTAGACTTAGCGTAGTGGATAGGGTTAGGATACGCGTTAAGGTTAGGTTATTTATTAAACCTATCCCACTCTCTAGATACCACTTAGCATGTAAAGGAATATTATTTGTGGTTCCCCCATGGAGAAGAGTTTAGACACTAGGATAAGATAAGGAACACACCCATTATAAAGAAATCACATTAGGATTCTCTTTTTAACCTGTTCCTTAAAACACTAGTGCTTAGCAAATCTATTGGAGGCAGAAGGAGTCAAGGGTAGCATCGGGATAGGGTTAGTGTTAGGGTTAGTGTTAGGTTACGGCTTAGGGTACGGATTCGGGTACGGCGTAGCGTATGGGTTAGTGTTAGGGTTAGTTTTAGGGTTAGGGCTCGGTTTAGGGTACGGGTTAACATTAGTGTACTTGTTAGAGTTATGGTAGGGTTTAGGGTTAGGGTACGCAGTAGGATTAGGGTATTTATTAAACGTATCCCACTCTCTAGATACCACTTAGAACGTAAAGGAATATTATTAGGAATCCAGCCTTGGAGAAGAGTTTAGGCACTAGGATAATATCAGGAACACACCCATTATAAAGAAATCACATTAGGATGCTCTTTTTAACCTGTTCCTTAAAACACTAGTGCTTAGGAAGTCTATTTGAAGCAGAAGCAGTCAAGGGTAGCTTAGGGATAGGGTTAGTGTTAGGGTACTGCTTATGGTACGGGTTCGGGTACGGGTTCGGGTACGGCGTAGGGTAAGGGTTAGGATTAGGGTTAGTTTTAGGGTTAGGGCTCGGTTTAGGGTACAGGTTAGGAATGGGGGTACGTGTTAGGGTTAGGGTAGGGGTTAGCGTTAGGGTACGTGACAGGGTTAGGTTATTTATTAAACTTATCCCACTCTCTCGATACCACTTAGCACATAAAGGAATAGTATTTGGGGTCCAGCCATGGAGAATTGTTTACAAACTAGGATAACATAAGGAGCTCACCTATTATAAAAAAAATCACATTAGGATTCTCTTTTTGACCTGTTCCTTAAAACACTAGTGCTTAGGAAATCTATTGGAGGCAGAAGCAGACAAGGCTAGCTTAGGGTTAGGGTTAGTGTTAGGGTTAGGGTACGGCTTAGGGTACGGATTCGGGTACGGCATAGGGTATGGGTTAGGGTTAGGGTTAGAGTTAGTTGTAGGGTTAGGGCTCAGGTTAGGGTATGGGTTAGGATTAGGGTACGTGTTAGGGTTAGGGTAGGGGTTTGGGTTAGGGAATGCATTAGGTTAAGGGTATTTATTAAACCTATCCCACACTCTGGATAACACTTTGCATATAAAGGAATATTATTTGGGGTCCAGCCATGGAGAAGCGTTTAGACAGTAGGAAAAGATAAGGAACACACCCATTATAAAGAAATCACATTAGGATTCTCTTTTTAACCTGTTCCTTAAAACATTAGTGCTTAGGAAATCTATTGGATGCAGAAGCAGTCAAGAGTAGGTTAGGGTTATGGTTAGGGTTAGGGTTAGGGTACTGCTAATGGTTAGGTTTTGGGTACAGGTTCGGATACGGCGTAGGGTATGGGTTAGCGTAAGCGTTAGGGTTAGTTTTAGGGTTAGGGATCGGTTTAGGGTACAGGTTAGTATTGGGGTACGTGTTAGGGTTAGGGTAGGGGTTAGGGTTAGTGTAAGCGTTAGGTTTAGGGTATTTATTAAACCTATCCCACTCTCTAGATACCACTTAGCATGTAAAGGAATATTATTTGGGGTCCAGCCTTGGAGAATAGTTTACACACTAGCATAACATACGGAACACACCTATTATAAAGAAATCACATTAGGATTCTCTTTTTAACCTGTTCTTTAAAACACTAGTGCTTAGGAAATCTATTGGAGGCAGAAGCAGTCAAGGCTAGCTTAGGGTTAGTGTTAGGGTTAGGGTTAGGGTTAGGGTACGGCTTAGGGTACGGATTTGGGTACAGCATAGGGTATGTGTTAGGGATAGGGTTAGAGTTAGTTGTAGGGTTAGGGCTTAGGTTAGGTTACGGATTAGGATTTGGGTACGTGTTAGGGTTAGGGTGGGGGTTAGGGTTAGGGTACGCATTAGGTTTAGGGTTTTTATTAAACCTATCCCACACTCTAGATAACACTTAGGACGTAAAGGAATATTATTTGTGTTCTAGCCATGGAGAAGAGTTTAGAGAGTAGGAAAAGATAAGGAACACACCCATTATAAAGAAATCACATTACGATTCTCTTTTTAACCTGTTCCTTAAAACACTAATGCTTAGGAAATCTATTGGATGCAGAAGCAGTCAAGGGTAGCTTAGGGTTAGGGTTAGGGTTAGGGTTAGGGTTAGGGTACGGCTTAGGGTACGGGTTCGCGTACGGCGTAGGGTATGGTTTAGGCTTAGTGTTAGGGTTAGTTTTGCGGTTAGGGCTCGGTTTAGGGTACGGGTTAAGATTAGGGTACGTGTTAGGGTTAGGGTAGGGGATAGGATTAGGGTACACGTTAGGGTTAGGTTATTTATTAACCCTATCCCTCTCTCTAGATACCACTTAGCACTTAAAGGAATATTATTTGGGGTCCAGCCATGGAGAAGAGTTTAGACACTAGGATAAGATAAGGAACACACCCATAATAAAGAAATCACTTTGGGATTCTCTTTTTAATCTGTTCCTTAAAACACTAGTGTTTAGGAAATCTATTGGAGGCAGAAGCAGTCAAGGGTAGCTTAGGTTTAAGGTTAGGGTTAGGGTTAGGGTTAGGGTTAGGGTACGGCTTAGGGTACGAGTTCGGCTACGGCGTAGAGTATGGGTTAGGGTTAGGGTTAGGGTTAGTTTTAGAGTTAGGGCTCGGTTTTCGGAACAGGTCAGGATTAGGTTACGTTTTAGGGTTAGGGTACGCGTTAGGGTTAGGGTACGCGTTAGGGTTAGGGTATTTATTAAACCTATCCCACTCTCTAGATACCACTTAGCACGTAAAGGAATATTATTTGGGGTCCAGCCATGGAGAAGAGTTTAGACACTAGGATAAGGTAAGGAACACACCCGTTATAAAGAAATCACATAACGATTAACTTTTTAACCTGTTCCTTAAAACACTAGGGCTTAGGAAATCTATTGGAGACAGAAGCAGTCAAGGGTACCTTAGGGTTAGGGTTAGGGTACGGCTATGGTACAGGTTCGGATACGTCGTAGGTATGGTTTAGGGTTAGGGTTAGCATTAGTTTTAGGGTTAGGTCTAGGTTTAGGGTACAGGTTAGGATTACGTTAAGTGTTAGGGTTAGGGTAGGGGTTAGGGTTAATGTACGCGTTAGGGTTAGGGCATTTATTAAACCTGTCCCACTCTCTAGATACCACTTAGTATGTAAAGGAATATTATTTGTGGTTCCCCCATGGAGAAGAGTTTACACACTAGGATAATATAAGGAACACACCCATTATAAAGAAATCACATTAGGATTCTCTTTTTAACCTGTTCCTTAAAACACTAGTGCTTAGGAAATCTATTGGAGTCAGAAGGAGTCAAGGCTAGCTTTGGGTTAGCGTTAGTGTTAGGGTACGATTTAGGGTACGGATTCGGGTATGGGTTCAGGTACGGCATAGGGTATGGGTTAGGGTTACAGTAGTTTTAGTGTTAGGGCTCGGTTTAGGGTACGGTTTAAGATTAGTGTACGTGTTCGTGTTAGGGTAGGAGTTACGGTTAGGGTACGCATTAAGGTTAGGTTATTTATTAAACCTATCCCACTCTCTAGATACCACTTAGCACATAAAGGAATATTATTTTGGGTCCATCAATGGAGAAGAGTTTAGACACTAGGATAAGATAAGGAACACACCCATTATAAATAAATCACATTAGGATTCTCTTTTTAACCTGTTCCTTAAAACACTAGTGCTTAGGAAATCTATTGGATGCAGAAGCAGTCAAGGGTAGCTTAGGGTTAGGGTTAGGGTTAGGGTACTGCTTATGGTAAGGTTTCGGGTACGGGTTCGTGTACGGCATAGGGTATGGCTTAGGGTTAGGGGTAGGACTAGTTTTAGGGTTAGGGCTCGGTTTAGGGTACGGGTTAAGATTAGGGTACGTGTTAGACTTAGCGTAGTGGATAGGGTTAGGATACGCGTTAAGGTTAGGTTATTTATTAAACCTATCCCACTCTCTAGATACCACTTAGCATGTAAAGGAATATTATTTGTGGTTCCCCCATGGAGAAGAGTTTAGACACTAGGATAAGATAAGGAACACACCCATTATAAAGAAATCACATTAGGATTCTCTTTTTAACCTGTTCCTTAAAACACTAGTGCTTAGCAAATCTATTGGAGGCAGAAGGAGTCAAGGGTAGCATCGGGATAGGGTTAGTGTTAGGGTTAGTGTTAGGTTACGGCTTAGGGTACGGATTCGGGTACGGCGTAGCGTATGGGTTAGTGTTAGGGTTAGTTTTAGGGTTAGGGCTCGGTTTAGGGTACGGGTTAACATTAGTGTACTTGTTAGAGTTATGGTAGGGTTTAGGGTTAGGGTACGCAGTAGGATTAGGGTATTTATTAAACGTATCCCACTCTCTAGATACCACTTAGAACGTAAAGGAATATTATTAGGAATCCAGCCTTGGAGAAGAGTTTAGGCACTAGGATAATATCAGGAACACACCCATTATAAAGAAATCACATTAGGATGCTCTTTTTAACCTGTTCCTTAAAACACTAGTGCTTAGGAAGTCTATTTGAAGCAGAAGCAGTCAAGGGTAGCTTAGGGATAGGGTTAGTGTTAGGGTACTGCTTATGGTACGGGTTCGGGTACGGGTTCGGGTACGGCGTAGGGTAAGGGTTAGGATTAGGGTTAGTTTTAGGGTTAGGGCTCGGTTTAGGGTACAGGTTAGGAATGGGGGTACGTGTTAGGGTTAGGGTAGGGGTTAGCGTTAGGGTACGTGACAGGGTTAGGTTATTTATTAAACTTATCCCACTCTCTCGATACCACTTAGCACATAAAGGAATAGTATTTGGGGTCCAGCCATGGAGAATTGTTTACAAACTAGGATAACATAAGGAGCTCACCTATTATAAAAAAAATCACATTAGGATTCTCTTTTTGACCTGTTCCTTAAAACACTAGTGCTTAGGAAATCTATTGGAGGCAGAAGCAGACAAGGCTAGCTTAGGGTTAGGGTTAGTGTTAGGGTTAGGGTACGGCTTAGGGTACGGATTCGGGTACGGCATAGGGTATGGGTTAGGGTTAGGGTTAGAGTTAGTTGTAGGGTTAGGGCTCAGGTTAGGGTATGGGTTAGGATTAGGGTACGTGTTAGGGTTAGGGTAGGGGTTTGGGTTAGGGAATGCATTAGGTTAAGGGTATTTATTAAACCTATCCCACACTCTGGATAACACTTTGCATATAAAGGAATATTATTTGGGGTCCAGCCATGGAGAAGCGTTTAGACAGTAGGAAAAGATAAGGAACACACCCATTATAAAGAAATCACATTAGGATTCTCTTTTTAACCTGTTCCTTAAAACATTAGTGCTTAGGAAATCTATTGGATGCAGAAGCAGTCAAGAGTAGGTTAGGGTTATGGTTAGGGTTAGGGTTAGGGTACTGCTAATGGTTAGGTTTTGGGTACAGGTTCGGATACGGCGTAGGGTATGGGTTAGCGTAAGCGTTAGGGTTAGTTTTAGGGTTAGGGATCGGTTTAGGGTACAGGTTAGTATTGGGGTACGTGTTAGGGTTAGGGTAGGGGTTAGGGTTAGTGTAAGCGTTAGGTTTAGGGTATTTATTAAACCTATCCCACTCTCTAGATACCACTTAGCATGTAAAGGAATATTATTTGGGGTCCAGCCTTGGAGAATAGTTTACACACTAGCATAACATACGGAACACACCTATTATAAAGAAATCACATTAGGATTCTCTTTTTAACCTGTTCTTTAAAACACTAGTGCTTAGGAAATCTATTGGAGGCAGAAGCAGTCAAGGCTAGCTTAGGGTTAGTGTTAGGGTTAGGGTTAGGGTTAGGGTACGGCTTAGGGTACGGATTTGGGTACAGCATAGGGTATGTGTTAGGGATAGGGTTAGAGTTAGTTGTAGGGTTAGGGCTTAGGTTAGGTTACGGATTAGGATTTGGGTACGTGTTAGGGTTAGGGTGGGGGTTAGGGTTAGGGTACGCATTAGGTTTAGGGTTTTTATTAAACCTATCCCACACTCTAGATAACACTTAGGACGTAAAGGAATATTATTTGTGTTCTAGCCATGGAGAAGAGTTTAGAGAGTAGGAAAAGATAAGGAACACACCCATTATAAAGAAATCACATTACGATTCTCTTTTTAACCTGTTCCTTAAAACACTAATGCTTAGGAAATCTATTGGATGCAGAAGCAGTCAAGGGTAGCTTAGGGTTAGGGTTAGGGTTAGGGTTAGGGTTAGGGTACGGCTTAGGGTACGGGTTCGCGTACGGCGTAGGGTATGGTTTAGGCTTAGTGTTAGGGTTAGTTTTGCGGTTAGGGCTCGGTTTAGGGTACGGGTTAAGATTAGGGTACGTGTTAGGGTTAGGGTAGGGGATAGGATTAGGGTACACGTTAGGGTTAGGTTATTTATTAACCCTATCCCTCTCTCTAGATACCACTTAGCACTTAAAGGAATATTATTTGGGGTCCAGCCATGGAGAAGAGTTTAGACACTAGGATAAGATAAGGAACACACCCATAATAAAGAAATCACTTTGGGATTCTCTTTTTAATCTGTTCCTTAAAACACTAGTGTTTAGGAAATCTATTGGAGGCAGAAGCAGTCAAGGGTAGCTTAGGTTTAAGGTTAGGGTTAGGGTTAGGGTTAGGGTTAGGGTACGGCTTAGGGTACGAGTTCGGCTACGGCGTAGAGTATGGGTTAGGGTTAGGGTTAGGGTTAGTTTTAGAGTTAGGGCTCGGTTTTCGGAACAGGTCAGGATTAGGTTACGTTTTAGGGTTAGGGTACGCGTTAGGGTTAGGGTACGCGTTAGGGTTAGGGTATTTATTAAACCTATCCCACTCTCTAGATACCACTTAGCACGTAAAGGAATATTATTTGGGGTCCAGCCATGGAGAAGAGTTTAGACACTAGGATAAGGTAAGGAACACACCCGTTATAAAGAAATCACATAACGATTAACTTTTTAACCTGTTCCTTAAAACACTAGGGCTTAGGAAATCTATTGGAGACAGAAGCAGTCAAGGGTACCTTAGGGTTAGGGTTAGGGTACGGCTATGGTACAGGTTCGGATACGTCGTAGGTATGGTTTAGGGTTAGGGTTAGCATTAGTTTTAGGGTTAGGTCTAGGTTTAGGGTACAGGTTAGGATTACGTTAAGTGTTAGGGTTAGGGTAGGGGTTAGGGTTAATGTACGCGTTAGGGTTAGGGCATTTATTAAACCTGTCCCACTCTCTAGATACCACTTAGTATGTAAAGGAATATTATTTGTGGTTCCCCCATGGAGAAGAGTTTACACACTAGGATAATATAAGGAACACACCCATTATAAAGAAATCACATTAGGATTCTCTTTTTAACCTGTTCCTTAAAACACTAGTGCTTAGGAAATCTATTGGAGTCAGAAGGAGTCAAGGCTAGCTTTGGGTTAGCGTTAGTGTTAGGGTACGATTTAGGGTACGGATTCGGGTATGGGTTCAGGTACGGCATAGGGTATGGGTTAGGGTTACATTAGTTTTAGTGTTAGGGCTCGGTTTAGGGTACGGTTTAAGATTAGTGTACGTGTTCGTGTTAGGATAGGAGTTACGGTTAGGGTACGCATTAAGGTTAGGTTATTTATTAAACCTATCCCACTCTCTAGATACCACTTAGCACATAAAGGAATATTATTTTGGGTCCATCAATGGAGAAGAGTTTAGACACTAGGATAAGATAAGGAACACACCCATTATAAATAAATCACATTAGGATTCTCTTTTTAACCTGTTCCTTAAAACACTAGTGCTTAGGAAATCTATTGGATGCAGAAGCAGTCAAGGGTAGCTTAGGGTTAGGGTTAGGGTTAGGGTACTGCTTATGGTAAGGTTTCGGGTACGGGTTCGTGTACGGCATAGGGTATGGCTTAGGGTTAGGGGTAGGACTAGTTTTAGGGTTAGGGCTCGGTTTAGGGTACGGGTTAAGATTAGGGTACGTGTTAGACTTAGCGTAGTGGATAGGGTTAGGATACGCGTTAAGGTTAGGTTATTTATTAAACCTATCCCACTCTCTAGATACCACTTAGCATGTAAAGGAATATTATTTGTGGTTCCCCCATGGAGAAGAGTTTAGACACTAGGATAAGATAAGGAACACACCCATTATAAAGAAATCACATTAGGATTCTCTTTTTAACCTGTTCCTTAAAACACTAGTGCTTAGCAAATCTATTGGAGGCAGAAGGAGTCAAGGGTAGCATCGGGATAGGGTTAGTGTTAGGGTTAGTGTTAGGTTACGGCTTAGGGTACGGATTCGGGTACGGCGTAGCGTATGGGTTAGTGTTAGGGTTAGTTTTAGGGTTAGGGCTCGGTTTAGGGTACGGGTTAACATTAGTGTACTTGTTAGAGTTATGGTAGGGTTTAGGGTTAGGGTACGCAGTAGGATTAGGGTATTTATTAAACGTATCCCACTCTCTAGATACCACTTAGAACGTAAAGGAATATTATTAGGAATCCAGCCTTGGAGAAGAGTTTAGGCACTAGGATAATATCAGGAACACACCCATTATAAAGAAATCACATTAGGATGCTCTTTTTAACCTGTTCCTTAAAACACTAGTGCTTAGGAAGTCTATTTGAAGCAGAAGCAGTCAAGGGTAGCTTAGGGATAGGGTTAGTGTTAGGGTACTGCTTATGGTACGGGTTCGGGTACGGGTTCGGGTACGGCGTAGGGTAAGGGTTAGGGTTAGGGTTAGGGTTAGTTTTAGGGTTAGGGCTCGGTTTAGTGTACGGGTTAGGATTGGGGTACGTGTTAGGGTTAGGGTAGGGGTTAGGGTTAGGGTACGCGTTAGGGTTAGGGTATTTATTAAACCTATCCCTCTCTCTAGATACCACTTAGCACGTAAAGGAATATTATTTGGGTCCAGCCATGGAGAATAGTTTACACACTAGGATAACATAAGGAACACACCTATTATAAAGAAATGACATTAGGATTCTCTTTTTACTCTGTTCCTTAAAACACTAGTGCTTAGGAAATCTAATGGAGGTAGAAGCAGTCAAGGGTAGCTTAGGGTTGGCGTTAGGGTTAGGGTATGGCTTAGGGTACGGGTTCGGCTACGGGTTAGGTTTTGTGTTAGGTTTAGGATTAGGGTTAGTTTTAGGGTTAGGGCTCGGTTTTGGGTATGGGTTAGGATTAGGGTACGTGTTAGGTTTATGGTAGGGTTAGGGTTAGGGTACACCTTAGGTTTAGGGTATTTATTAAACCTATGGCACACTCTAAATAACACTTAGCACGTAAATGAATATTATTTGGGGTCCAGCCATGGAGAAGAGTTTAGACACTAGGATAAGATAAGGAACACACCCGTTAAAAAGAAATCACATTATGATTATCTTTTTAACCTGTTCCTTAAAACACTAGTGCTTAGGAAATCTATTTGAGGCATAATCAGTCAAGGGTAGCTTCGGGTTACAGTTAGGGTTAGGGTTAGTGTTAGGGTACGGCTTAGGGTACGGGTTCGGGTACGGGTTCTAGTACGGGTTCGGGTATGTGTTAGGGTTACGTTTAGTTTTAGGGTTAGGGCTCGGTTTAGGGTACAGGTTAGGATTAGTGTAGGTGTTAGGGTTAGGGTAGGGGTCAGGATTTGGGTATGCGTTAGGGTTAGGGTATTTATTAAACCTATCCCACTCTCTAGATACCACTTAGAACGTCAAAGAATATTATTTGGAATCCAGCCATGGAAAAGAGTTTAGACACTAGGATAAGATACGGAACACACTCATTATAAAGAAAACACATTAGGATTCTCTTTTTAACCTGTTCCTTAAAACACTAGTGCTTAGGAAATCTATTGGAAGCAGAAGCAGTCAAGGGTAGCTTAGGGTTAGGGTTAGGATTAGGGTACTGCTTATGGTACGGGTTCGGGTACGGGTTCAGGTATGGCATAGTGTATGGGTTACAGTTAAGATTAAGTTTAGTTTTAGGGTTAGGGCTCGGTTTAGGTTACGGGTTAGGATTGGGGTACGTGTTAGTGTAACGGTGGGGATAGGGTAAGGGTACGAGTTAGGGTTAGGGTATTTATTAAACCTATCTCACTCTCTAGATACCACTTAGCATGTAAAGGAATATTATTTGGGTCCAGCCATGGAGAAGAGTTTAGACACTAGGATAAGATAAGGAACACACCCATTATAAAGAAATCACATTAGGATTCTCTTTTTAACCTGTTCCTTAAAACACTAGTGCTTAGGAAATCTATTGGAGGCAGAAGCAGTCAAGGGTAGCTTAGGGTTAGGCTTAGGGTTAGGGTACGATTTAGGGTACGGGTTCGGTTACGTCGTGGAGTATGGGTTACGGTTAGGTTTAGGGTTAGTTTTAGAGTTAGGGCTCTGTTTTTTGGTACAGGTTAGGATTAGGTTGCGTGTTAGGGTTAGGGTAGGGGTTAGGGTTAGGGTACGCATTAGGTTTAGTGTATTTATTAAACCTATCCCACACTCTAGGTAACACTTCGCACGTAAAGGAATATTATT
Organism: Eschrichtius robustus; assembly: GCF_028021215.1. Lineage (NCBI taxonomy): Eukaryota > Metazoa > Chordata > Mammalia > Artiodactyla > Eschrichtiidae > Eschrichtius > Eschrichtius robustus. The sequence continues at coordinate 96,828 of NW_027175484.1, read as the reverse complement.
TGGGTTCCAGCCATGGAAAAGTGTTTAGACAGTAGCAAAATATAAGGAACAAACCCATTAAAAAGAAATCACATTAGGATTCTCTTTTTTACCTGTTCCTTAAAACACTAGGGCTTAGGAAATCTATTTAAGGCATGAGCAGTCAAGGGTAGCTTCGGGTTAGTGTTAGGGTTAGGGTTAGTGTTAGGGTACGGCTTAGGGTATGGATTCGGGTAAGGGTTCGTGTATGGGTTAGGGTTAGGGTTAGGGTTAGTTTTAGGGTTAGGGCTCGGTTTAGGGTACGAATTAGGATTAGTGTAGGTGTTAGGGTTAGGGTAGGGGTTAGGGTTAGTGTACGCGTTCGGTTTAGGGTATTTATTAAACCTATCCCACTCTCTAGATACCACTTAGAACGTAAAAGAATATTATTTGGAATCCACGGATGGAAAAGAGTTTAGACACTAGGATAGGATAAGGAACACACCCATTATAAAGAAATCACATTAGGATTCTCTTTTTAATCTGTTCTTTAAAACACTAGTGCTTACGAAATCTATTGGAGGCAGAAGCATTCAAGGGTACCTTAGGGTTAGGGTTAGTGTACGGCTTATGGTACGGGTTCGGTTACGGGTTCGGGTACGGCGTAGGGTATGGTTTAGGGTTAGTTTTAGGGTTAGTTTTAGGGTTAGGGCTCGTTTTAGGGTACAGGTTAGGATTAGGGTACGTGTTAGGGTAATGGTAGGGGATAGGGTTAGGGTACGCGTTAGGGTTAGGGTATTTATTAAACCTATACCACTCTCTAGATACCACTTAGCACATAAAGAATATTATTTGGTGTCCAGGCATGGAGAAGAGTTTAGACATTAGGATAAGATAAGGAACACACCCGATATAAAGAAATCACATTAGGATTCTCTTTTTAACCTGTTCCATAAAACACTAGTGCTTAGGAAATCTATTGGAGGCATAATCAGTCCAGGGTAGCTTCTTGTTACAGTTAGGGTTAGGGTTAGTGTTAGGGTACAGCTTAGGGTACGGATTCGGGTACGGGTTTGGGTATGGGTTAGGGTTAGGTTTAGTTTTAGGGTTAGAGCTCGGTTTAGGGTACAGGGTAGGATTTTTGTAGGTGTTAGGTTTAGGGTAGGGGTTAGGATTTGGGTACGCGTTAGGGTTAGGGTATTTATTAAACCTATCCCACTCTCCAGATACCACTTAGAACTTAAAAGAATATTATTTGGAATCCATCCATGGAAAAGAGTTTAGACACTACGATAAGATAAGGAACACACCCATTATAAAGAGATCACATTAGTATTCTCTTTTTAACCTGTTCCTTAAAACACTAGTGCTTAGGAAATCTATTGGAAGCAGAAGCAGTCAAGGGTAGCTTAGGATTAGAGTTAGGGTTAGGGTACTGCTTATGGTACGGGTTCGGGTACGGGTTCAGATACGGCGTAGGGTATGGGGTAGGGTTAGGTTTAGGTTTAGTTTTAGGGTTAGGTCTCGGTTTAGTGTACGGGTTAGGATTAGGGTACGTGTTAGGGTTAGGGTATGAGTTAGGGTTAGGGTACGCCTTAGGGTTAGGGTATTTGTTAAACCTATCCCACACTCTAGATAACACTTAGCACGTAAATGAATATTATTTGGGGACCAGCCATGGAGAAGAGTTTAGACAGTAGGAAAAGATAAGGAACACACCCATTATAAAGTAATCACATTAGGATTCTTTTTAACCTGTTCCTTAAAACACTAGTGCTTAGGAAATCTATTTGAGGCATAAGCAGTGAAGGGTAGCTTCGGGTTAGTGTTAGGGTTAGGGTTAGTGTTAGGGTACGGCTTAGGGTTCGGATTCGGGTACGGGTTCGTGTATGGGTTAGGGTTAGGGTTAGTTTTAGGGTTAGGGCTCGGTTTAGGGTACGGGTTAGGATTAGTGTAGGTGTTAGGGTTAGGGTACACGTTAGGTTTAGGGTATTTATTAAACCTATCCCACTCTCTAGATACCACTTAGAACGTACAACAGTATTATTTGGAATCCAGCCTTGGATAAGAGTTTAGACACTAGGGTAGGATAAGGAACACACCCATTATAAAGAAATCACATTAGGATTCTCTTTTTAATCTGTTCCTTAAAACACTAGTGCTTAGGAAATCTGTTGGAGGCAGAAGCAGTCAAGGGTACCTTAGGGTAAGGGATAGGGTTAGGGTACTGCTTATGGTAAAGTTTCGGGTACGGGTTCGGGTACGGCGTAGGGTATGGGTTAGTGTTATGGTTAGTTTTAGGGTTAGGGATCGATTTAGGGTACGGGTTAGTACTGGGGTACGTGTTAGGGTTACGGTAGGGGTTAGGGTTAGGGTATGCCTTAGGGTTAGAGTATTTATTAAACCTATCCCAATCTCTATATACCACTTAGCAGGTAAAGGAATATTATTTGTGGTCCAGCCATGGAGAATAGTTTACAGACTAGGATAACATAAGGAACACACCTATTATAAAGAAATGACATTAGGATTCTCTTTTTAACCTGTTCCTTAAAACACTAGTGCTTAGGAAATCTAATGGAGGTAGAAGCAGTCAAAGGTACCTTAGGGATAGGGTTAGGGTTATGGTACAGCTTATGGTTCGGGTTCGGTTACGGGTTCGGGTACGTCGTAGGGTATGGTTTAGGGTTAGGTTTAGGGTTAGTTTTATGGTTAGGGCTCGGTTTAGGGTACAGGTTAGGATTAGGGTACGTGTTAGGGTAACGGTAAGGGATAGGGTTAGCGTACGCGTTAGGGTTACATTATTTATTCAACCTATCCCACTCTCTAGATACCACTTAGAACGTAAAGGAATATTATTTGGAATCCAGCCTTGGAGTAGAGTTTTGGCACTAGGATAATATCAGGAACACACCCATTATAAAGAAATCACATTAGGATTGTCTTTTTAACCTGTTCCTTACAACACTAGTGCTTAGGAAATGTATTGGAAGCAGAAGCAGTCAAGGGTAGCTTAGGGTTAGGGTTAGGGTTAGGGTTAGGGTACTGCTTATGGTACGGGTTCGGGTACGGGTTCGGGTACGGCGTAGGGTAAGGGTTAGGATTAGGGTTAGTTTTAGGGTTAGGGCTCGGTTTAGGGTACAGGTTAGGAATGGGGGTACGTGTTAGGGTTAGGGTAGGGGTTAGCGTTAGGGTACGTGACAGGGTTAGGTTATTTATTAAACTTATCCCACTCTCTCGATACCACTTAGCACATAAAGGAATAGTATTTGGGGTCCAGCCATGGAGAATTGTTTACAAACTAGGATAACATAAGGAGCACACCTATTGTAAAAAAATCACATTAGGATTCTCTTTTTGACCTGTTCCTTAAAACACTAGTGCTTAGGAAATCTATTGGAGGCAGAAGCAGACAAGGCTAGCTTAGGGTTAGGGTTAGTGTTAGGGTTAGGGTACGGCTTAGGGTACGGATTCGGGTACGGCATAGGGTATGGGTTAGGGTTAGGGTTAGAGTTAGTTGTAGGGTTAGGGCTTAGTTTAGGTTACGGATTAGGATTAGGGTACGTGTTAGGGTTAGGGTGGGGGTTAGGGTTAGGGTACGCATTAGGTTTAGGGTTTTTATTAAACCTATCCCACACTCTAGATAACACTTAGGACGTAAAGGAATATTATTTGTTTTCTAGCCATGGAGAAGAGTTTAGAGAGTAGGAAAAGATAAGGAACACACCCATTATAAAGAAATCACATTACGATTCTCTTTTTAACCTGTTCCTTAAAACACTAATGCTTAGGAAATCTATTGGATGCAGAAGCAATCAAGGGTAGCTTAGGGTTAGGGTTAGGGTTAGGGTTAGGGTACTGCTTATGGTACGGGTTCGGGTACGGGTTCGGGTACGGCGTAGGGTAAGGGTTAGGATTAGGGTTAGTTTTAGGGTTAGGGCTCGGTTTCGGGTACGGGTTAGGAATGGGGGTACGTGTTAGGGTTAGGGTAGGGGTTAGCGTTAGGGTACGTGATAGGGTTAGGTTATTTATTAAACCTATCCCACTCTCTCGATACCACTTAGCACATAAAGGAATAGTATTTGGGGTCCAGCCATGGAGAATTGTTTACAAACTAGGATAACATAAGGAGCTCACCTATTATAAAAAAAATCACATTAGGATTCTCTTTTTGACCTGTTCCTTAAAACACTAGTGCTTAGGAAATCTATTGGAGGCAGAAGCAGACAAGGCTAGCTTAGGGTTAGGGTTAGTGTTAGGGTTCGGGTACGGCTTAGGGTACGGATTCGGGTACGGCATAGGGTATGGGTTAGGGTTAGGGTTAGAGTTAGTTGTAGGGTTAGGGCTCAGGTTAGGGTATGGGTTAGGATTAGGGTACGTGTTAGGGTTAGGGTAGGGGTTAGGGTTAGGGAACGCATTAGCTTAAGGGTATTTATTAAACCTATCCCACACTCTGGATAACACTTTGCATATAAAGGAATATTATTTGGGGTCCAGCCATGGAGAAGCGTTTAGACAGTAGGAAAAGATAAGGAACACACCCATTATAAAGAAATCACATTAGGATTCTCTTTTTAACCTGTTCCTTAAAACACTAGTGCTTAGGAAATCTATTGGATGCAGAAGCAGTCAAGAGTAGGTTAGGGTTATGGTTAGGGTTAGGGTTAGGGTACTGCTAATGGTTAGGTTTTGGGTACAGGTTCGGATACGGCGTAGGGTATGGGTTAGCGTAAGCGTTAGGGTTAGTTTTAGGGTTAGGGATCGGTTTAGGGTACAGGTTAGTATTGGGGTACGTGTTAGGGTTAGGGTAGGGGTTAGGGTTAGTGTAAGCGTTAGGTTTAGGGTATTTATTAAACCTATCCCACTCTCTAGATACCACTTAGCACGTAAAGGAATATTATTTGGGGTCCAGCCTTGGAGAATAGTTTACACACTAGCATAACATACGGAACACACCTATTATAAAGAAATCACATTAGGATTCTCTTTTTAACCTGTTCTTTAAAACACTAGTGCTTAGGAAATCTATTGGAGGCAGAAGCAGTCAAGGCTAGCTTAGGGTTAGTGTTAGGGTTAGGGTTAGGGTTAGGGTACGGCTTAGGGTACGGATTTGGGTACAGCATAGGGTATGTGTTAGGGATAGGGTTAGAGTTAGTTGTAGGGTTAGGGCTTAGTTTAGGTTACGGATTAGGATTTGGGTACGTGTTAGGGTTAGGGTGGGGGTTAGGGTTAGGGTACGCATTAGGTTTAGGGTTTTTATTAAACCTATCCCACACTCTAGATAACACTTAGGACGTAAAGGAATATTATTTGTGTTCTAGCCATGGAGAAGAGTTTAGAGAGTAGGAAAAGATAAGGAACACACCCATTATAAAGAAATCACATTACGATTCTCTTTTTAACCTGTTCCTTAAAACACTAATGCTTAGGAAATCTATTGGATGCAGAAGCAGTCAAGGGTAGCTTAGGGTTAGGGTTAGGGTTAGGGTACGGCTTAGGGTACGGGTTCGCGTACGGCGTAGGGTATGGTTTAGGCTTAGTGTTAGGGTTAGTTTTGCGGTTAGGGCTCGGTTTAGGGTACGGGTTAAGATTAGGGTACGTGTTAGGGTTAGGGTAGGGGATAGGATTAGGGTACACGTTAGGGTTAGGTTATTTATTAACCCTATCCCTCTCTCTAGATACCACTTAGCACTTAAAGGAATATTATTTGGGGTCCAGCCATGGAGAAGAGTTTAGACACTAGGATAAGATAAGGAACACACCCATAATAAAGAAATCACTTTGGGATTCTCTTTTTAATCTGTTCCTTAAAACACTAGTGTTTAGGAAATCTATTGGAGGCAGAAGCAGTCAAGGGTAGCTTAGGTTTAAGGTTAGGGTTAGGGTTAGGGTTAGGGTTAGGGTACGGCTTAGGGTACGAGTTCGGCTACGGCGTAGAGTATGGGTTAGGGTTAGGGTTAGGGTTAGTTTTAGAGTTAGGGCTCGGTTTTCGGAACAGGTCAGGATTAGGTTACGTTTTAGGGTTAGGGTACGCGTTAGGGTTAGGGTACGCGTTAGGGTTAGGGTATTTATTAAACCTATCCCACTCTCTAGATACCACTTAGCACGTAAAGGAATATTATTTGGGGTCCAGCCATGGAGAAGAGTTTAGACACTAGGATAAGGTAAGGAACACACCCGTTATAAAGAAATCACATAACGATTAACTTTTTAACCTGTTCCTTAAAACACTAGGGCTTAGGAAATCTATTGGAGACAGAAGCAGTCAAGGGTACCTTAGGGTTAGGGTTAGGGTACGGCTATGGTACAGGTTCGGATACGTCGTAGGTATGGTTTAGGGTTAGGGTTAGCATTAGTTTTAGGGTTAGGTCTAGGTTTAGGGTACAGGTTAGGATTACGTTAAGTGTTAAGGTTAGGGTAGGGGTTAGGGTTAATGTACGCGTTAGGGTTAGGGCATTTATTAAACCTGTCCCACTCTCTAGATACCACTTAGTATGTAAAGGAATATTATTTGTGGTTCCCCCATGGAGAAGAGTTTACACACTAGGATAATATAAGGAACACACCCATTATAAAGAAATCACATTAGGATTCTCTTTTTAACCTGTTCCTTAAAACACTAGTGCTTAGGAAATCTACTGGAGTCAGAAGGAGTCAAGGCTAGCTTTGGGTTAGCGTTAGTGTTAGGGTACGATTTAGGGTACGGATTCGGGTATGGGTTCAGGTACGGCGTAGGGTATGGGTTAGGGTTACATTAGTTTTAGTGTTAGGGCTCGGTTTAGGGTACGGTTTAAGATTAGTGTACGTGTTTGTGTTAGGGTAGGAGTTACGGTTAGGGTACGCATTAAGGTTAGGTTATTTATTAAACCTATCCCACTCTCTAGATACCACTTAGCACATAAAGGAATATTATTTTGGGTCCATCAATGGAGAAGAGTTTAGACACTAGGATAAGATAAGGAACACACCCATTATAAATAAATCACATTAGGATTCTCTTTTTAACCTGTTCCTTAAAACACTAGTGCTTAGGAAATCTATTGGATGCAGAAGCAGTCAAGGGTAGCTTAGGGTTAGGGTACTGCTTATGGTAAGGTTTCGGGTACGGGTTCGTGTACGGCATAGGGTATGGCTTAGGGTTAGGGGTAGGACTAGTTTTAGGGTTAGGGCTCGGTTTAGGGTACGGGTTAAGATTAGGGTACGTGTTAGACTTAGCGTAGTGGATAGGGTTAGGATACGCGTTAAGGTTAGGTTATTTATTAAACCTATCCCACTCTCTAGATACCACTTAGCATGTAAAGGAATATTATTTGTGGTTCCCCCATGGAGAAGAGTTTAGACACTAGGATAAGATAAGGAACACACCCATTATAAAGAAATCACATTAGGATTCTCTTTTTAACCTGTTCCTTAAAACACTAGTGCTTAGCAAATCTATTGGAGGCAGAAGGAGTCAAGGGTAGCATCGGGATAGGGTTAGTGTTAGGGTTAGTGTTAGGTTACGGCTTAGGGTACGGATTCGGGTACGGCGTAGCGTATGGGTTAGTGTTAGGGTTAGTTTTAGGGTTAGGGCTCGGTTTAGGGTACGGGTTAACATTAGTGTACTTGTTAGAGTTATGGTAGGGTTTAGGGTTAGGGTACGCAGTAGGATTAGGGTATTTATTAAACGTATCCCACTCTCTAGATACCACTTAGAACGTAAAGGAATATTATTAGGAATCCAGCCTTGGAGAAGAGTTTAGGCACTAGGATAATATCAGGAACACACCCATTATAAAGAAATCACATTAGGATGCTCTTTTTAACCTGTTCCTTAAAACACTAGTGCTTAGGAAGTCTATTTGAAGCAGAAGCAGTCAAGGGTAGCTTAGGGATAGGGTTAGTGTTAGGGTACTGCTTATGGTACGGGTTCGGGTACGGGTTCGGGTACGGCGTAGGGTAAGGGTTAGGGTTAGGGTTAGGGTTAGTTTTAGGGTTAGGGCTCGGTTTAGTGTACGGGTTAGGATTGGGGTACGTGTTAGGGTTAGGGTAGGGGTTAGGGTTAGGGTACGCGTTAGGGTTAGGGTATTTATTAAACCTATCCCACTCTCTAGATACCACTTAGCACGTAAAGGAATATTATTTGGGTCCAGCCATGGAGAATAGTTTACACACTAGGATAACATAAGGAACACACCTATTATAAAGAAATGACATTAGGATTCTCTTTTTACTCTGTTCCTTAAAACACTAGTGCTTAGGAAATCTAATGGAGGTAGAAGCAGTCAAGGGTAGCTTAGGGTTGGCGTTAGGGTTAGGGTATGGCTTAGGGTACGGGTTCGGCTACGGGTTAGGTTTTGTGTTAGGTTTAGGATTAGGGTTAGTTTTAGGGTTAGGGCTCGGTTTTGGGTATGGGTTAGGATTAGGGTACGTGTTAGGTTTATGGTAGGGTTAGGGTTAGGGTACACCTTAGGTTTAGGGTATTTATTAAACCTATGGCACACTCTAAATAACACTTAGCACGTAAATGAATATTATTTGGGGTCCAGCCATGGAGAAGAGTTTAGACACTAGGATAAGATAAGGAACACACCCGTTAAAAAGAAATCACATTATGATTATCTTTTTAACCTGTTCCTTAAAACACTAGTGCTTAGGAAATCTATTTGAGGCATAATCAGTCAAGGGTAGCTTCGGGTTACAGTTAGGGTTAGGGTTAGTGTTAGGGTACGGCTTAGGGTACGGGTTCGGGTACGGGTTCTAGTACGGGTTCGGGTATGTGTTAGGGTTACGTTTAGTTTTAGGGTTAGGGCTCGGTTTAGGGTACAGGTTAGGATTAGTGTAGGTGTTAGGGTTAGGGTAGGGGTCAGGATTTGGGTATGCGTTAGGGTTAGGGTATTTATTAAACCTATCCCACTCTCTAGATACCACTTAGAACGTCAAAGAATATTATTTGGAATCCAGCCATGGAAAAGAGTTTAGACACTAGGATAAGATACGGAACACACTCATTATAAAGAAAACACATTAGGATTCTCTTTTTAACCTGTTCCTTAAAACACTAGTGCTTAGGAAATCTATTGGAAGCAGAAGCAGTCAAGGGTAGCTTAGGGTTAGGGTTAGGATTAGGGTACTGCTTATGGTACGGGTTCGGGTACGGGTTCAGGTATGGCATAGTGTATGGGTTACAGTTAGGATTAAGTTTAGTTTTAGGGTTAGGGCTCGGTTTAGGTTACGGGTTAGGATTGGGGTACGTGTTAGTGTAACGGTGGGGATAGGGTAAGGGTACGAGTTAGGGTTAGGGTATTTATTAAACCTATCTCACTCTCTAGATACCACTTAGCATGTAAAGGAATATTATTTGGGTCCAGCCATGGAGAAGAGTTTAGACACTAGGATAAGATAAGGAACACACCCATTATAAAGAAATCACATTAGGATTCTCTTTTTAACCTGTTCCTTAAAACACTAGTGCTTAGGAAATCTATTGGAGGCAGAAGCAGTCAAGGGTAGCTTAGGGTTAGGCTTAGGGTTAGGGTACGATTTAGGGTACGGGTTCGGTTACGTCGTGGAGTATGGGTTACGGTTAGGTTTAGGGTTAGTTTTAGAGTTAGGGCTCTGTTTTTTGGTACAGGTTAGGATTAGGTTGCGTGTTAGGGTTAGGGTAGGGGTTAGGGTTAGGGTACGCATTAGGTTTAGTGTATTTATTAAACCTATCCCACACTCTAGGTAACACTTCGCACGTAAAGGAATATTATTTGGGTTCCAGCCATGGAAATGTGTTTAGACAGTAGCAAAATATAAGGAACAAACCCATTAAAAAGAAATCACATTAGGATTCTCTTTTTTACCTGTTCCTTAAAACACTAGGGCTTAGGAAATCTATTTAAGGCATGAGCAGTCAAGGGTAGCTTCGGGTTAGTGTTAGGGTTAGGGTTAGTGTTAGGGTACGGCTTAGGGTATGGATTCGGGTAAGGGTTCGTGTATGGGTTAGGGTTAGGGTTAGGGTTAGTTTTAGGGTTAGGGCTCGGTTTAGGGTACGAATTAGGATTAGTGTAGGTGTTAGGGTTAGGGTAGGGGTTAGGGTTAGTGTACGCGTTCGGTTTAGGGTATTTATTAAACCTATCCCACTCTCTAGATACCACTTAGAACGTAAAAGAATATTATTTGGAATCCACGGATGGAAAAGAGTTTAGACACTAGGATAGGATAAGGAACACACCCATTATAAAGAAATCACATTAGGATTCTCTTTTTAATCTGTTCTTTAAAACACTAGTGCTTACGAAATCTATTGGAGGCAGAAGCATTCAAGGGTACCTTAGGGTTAGGGTTAGTGTACGGCTTATGGTACGGGTTCGGTTACGGGTTCGGGTACGGCGTAGGGTATGGTTTAGGGTTAGTTTTAGGGTTAGTTTTAGGGTTAGGGCTCGTTTTAGGGTACAGGTTAGGATTAGGGTACGTGTTAGGGTAATGGTAGGGGATAGGGTTAGGGTACGCGTTAGGGTTAGGGTATTTATTAAACCTATACCACTCTCTAGATACCACTTAGCACATAAAGAATATTATTTGGTGTCCAGGCATGGAGAAGAGTTTAGACATTAGGATAAGATAAGGAACACACCCGATATAAAGAAATCACATTAGGATTCTCTTTTTAACCTGTTCCATAAAACACTAGTGCTTAGGAAATCTATTGGAGGCATAATCAGTCCAGGGTAGCTTCTTGTTACAGTTAGGGTAAGGGTTAGTGTTAGGGTACGGCTTAGGGTACGGATTCGGGTACGGGTTTGGGTATGGGTTAGGGTTAGGTTTAGTTTTAGGGTTAGAGCTCGGTTTAGGGTACAGGGTAGGATTTTTGTAGGTGTTAGGTTTAGGGTAGGGGTTAGGATTTGGGTACGCGTTAGGGTTAGGGTATTTATTAAACCTATCCCACTCTCCAGATACCACTTAGAACTTAAAAGAATATTATTTGGAATCCATCCATGGAAAAGAGTTTAGACACTACGATAAGATAAGGAACACACCCATTATAAAGAGATCACATTAGTATTCTCTTTTTAACCTGTTCCTTAAAACACTAGTGCTTAGGAAATCTATTGGAAGCAGAAGCAGTCAAGGGTAGCTTAGGATTAGAGTTAGGGTTAGGGTACTGCTTATGGTACGGGTTCGGGTACGGGTTCAGATACGGCGTAGGGTATGGGGTAGGGTTAGGTTTAGGTTTAGTTTTAGGGTTAGGTCTCGGTTTAGTGTACGGGTTAGGATTAGGGTACGTGTTAGGGTTAGGGTATGAGTTAGGGTTAGGGTACGCCTTAGGGTTAGGGTATTTGTTAAACCTATCCCACACTCTAGATAACACTTAGCACGTAAATGAATATTATTTGGGGACCAGCCATGGAGAAGAGTTTAGACAGTAGGAAAAGATAAGGAACACACCCATTATAAAGTAATCACATTAGGATTCTTTTTATCCTGTTCCTTAAAACACTAGTGCTTAGGAAATCTATTTGAGGCATAAGCAGTGAAGGGTAGCTTCGGGTTAGTGTTAGGGTTAGGGTTAGTGTTAGGGTACGGCTTAGGGTTCGGATTCGGGTACGGGTTCGTGTATGGGTTAGGGTTAGGGTTAGTTTTAGGGTTAGGGCTCGGTTTAGGGTACGGGTTAGGATTAGTGTAGGTGTTAGGGTTAGGGTACACGTTAGGTTTAGGGTATTTATTAAACCTATCCCACTCTCTAGATACCACTTAGAACGTACAACAGTATTATTTGGAATCCAGCCTTGGATAAGAGTTTAGACACTAGGGTAGGATAAGGAACACACCCATTATAAAGAAATCACATTAGGATTCTCTTTTTAATCTGTTCCTTAAAACACTAGTGCTTAGGAAATCTGTTGGAGGCAGAAGCAGTCAAGGGTACCTTAGGGTAAGGGATAGGGTTAGGGTACTGCTTATGGTAAAGTTTCGGGTACGGGTTCGGGTACGGCGTAGGGTATGGGTTAGTGTTATGGTTAGTTTTAGGGTTAGGGATCGATTTAGGGTACGGGTTAGTACTGGGGTACGTGTTAGGGTTACGGTAGGGGTTAGGGTTAGGGTATGCCTTAGGGTTAGAGTATTTATTAAACCTATCCCAATCTCTATATACCACTTAGCAGGTAAAGGAATATTATTTGTGGTCCAGCCATGGAGAATAGTTTACAGACTAGGATAACATAAGGAACACACCTATTATAAAGAAATGACATTAGGATTCTCTTTTTAACCTGTTCCTTAAAACACTAGTGCTTAGGAAATCTAATGGAGGTAGAAGCAGTCAAAGGTACCTTAGGGATAGGGTTAGGGTTATGGTACAGCTTATGGTTCGGGTTCGGTTACGGGTTCGGGTACGTCGTAGGGTATGGTTTAGGGTTAGGTTTAGGGTTAGTTTTATGGTTAGGGCTCGGTTTAGGGTACAGGTTAGGATTAGGGTACGTGTTAGGGTAACGGTAAGGGATAGGGTTAGCGTACGCGTTAGGGTTACATTATTTATTCAACCTATCCCACTCTCTAGATACCACTTAGAACGTAAAGGAATATTATTTGGAATCCAGCCTTGGAGTAGAGTTTTGGCACTAGGATAATATCAGGAACACACCCATTATAAAGAAATCACATTAGGATTGTCTTTTTAACCTCTTCCTTACAACACTAGTGCTTAGGAAATGTATTGGAAGCAGAAGCAGTCAAGGGTAGCTTAGGGTTAGGGTTAGGGTTAGGGTTAGGGTACTGCTTATGGTACGGGTTCGGGTACGGGTTCGGGTACGGCGTAGGGTAAGGGTTAGGATTAGGGTTAGTTTTAGGGTTAGGGCTCGGTTTAGGGTACAGGTTAGGAATGGGGGTACGTGTTAGGGTTAGGGTAGGGGTTAGCGTTAGGGTACGTGACAGGGTTAGGTTATTTATTAAACTTATCCCACTCTCTCGATACCACTTAGCACATAAAGGAATAGTATTTGGGGTCCAGCCATGGAGAATTGTTTACAAACTAGGATAACATAAGGAGCACACCTATTGTAAAAAAATCACATTAGGATTCTCTTTTTGACCTGTTCCTTAAAACACTAGTGCTTAGGAAATCTATTGGAGGCAGAAGCAGACAAGGCTAGCTTAGGGTTAGGGTTAGTGTTAGGGTTAGGGTACGGCTTAGGGTACGGATTCGGGTACGGCATAGGGTATGGGTTAGGGTTAGGGTTAGAGTTAGTTGTAGGGTTAGGGCTTAGTTTAGGTTACGGATTAGGATTAGGGTACGTGTTAGGGTTAGGGTGGGGGTTAGGGTTAGGGTACGCATTAGGTTTAGGGTTTTTATTAAACCTATCCCACACTCTAGATAACACTTAGGACGTAAAGGAATATTATTTGTTTTCTAGCCATGGAGAAGAGTTTAGAGAGTAGGAAAAGATAAGGAACACACCCATTATAAAGAAATCACATTACGATTCTCTTTTTAACCTGTTCCTTAAAACACTAATGCTTAGGAAATCTATTGGATGCAGAAGCAATCAAGGGTAGCTTAGGGTTAGGGTTAGGGTTAGGGTTAGGGTACTGCTTATGGTACGGGTTCGGGTACGGGTTCGGGTACGGCGTAGGGTAAGGGTTAGGATTAGGGTTAGTTTTAGGGTTAGGGCTCGGTTTAGGGTACGGGTTAGGAATGGGGGTACGTGTTAGGGTTAGGGTAGGGGTTAGCGTTAGGGTACGTGATAGGGTTAGGTTATTTATTAAACCTATCCCACTCTCTCGATACCACTTAGCACATAAAGGAATAGTATTTGGGGTCCAGCCATGGAGAATTGTTTACAAACTAGGATAACATAAGGAGCTCACCTATTATAAAAAAAATCACATTAGGATTCTCTTTTTGACCTGTTCCTTAAAACACTAGTGCTTAGGAAATCTATTGGAGGCAGAAGCAGACAAGGCTAGCTTAGGGTTAGGGTTAGTGTTAGGGTTCGGGTACGGCTTAGGGTACGGATTCGGGTACGGCATAGGGTATGGGTTAGGGTTAGGGTTAGAGTTAGTTGTAGGGTTAGGGCTCAGGTTAGGGTATGGGTTAGGATTAGGGTACGTGTTAGGGTTAGGGTAGGGGTTAGGGTTAGGGAACGCATTAGGTTAAGGGTATTTATTAAACCTATCCCACACTCTGGATAACACTTTGCATATAAAGGAATATTATTTGGGGTCCAGCCATGGAGAAGCGTTTAGACAGTAGGAAAAGATAAGGAACACACCCATTATAAAGAAATCACATTAGGATTCTCTTTTTAACCTGTTCCTTAAAACACTAGTGCTTAGGAAATCTATTGGATGCAGAAGCAGTCAAGAGTAGGTTAGGGTTATGGTTAGGGTTAGGGTTAGGGTACTGCTAATGGTTAGGTTTTGGGTACAGGTTCGGATACGGCGTAGGGTATGGGTTAGCGTAAGCGTTAGGGTTAGTTTTAGGGTTAGGGATCGGTTTAGGGTACAGGTTAGTATTGGGGTACGTGTTAGGGTTAGGGTAGGGGTTAGGGTTAGTGTAAGCGTTAGGTTTAGGGTATTTATTAAACCTATCCCACTCTCTAGATACCACTTAGCACGTAAAGGAATATTATTTGGGGTCCAGCCTTGGAGAATAGTTTACACACTAGCATAACATACGGAACACACCTATTATAAAGAAATCACATTAGGATTCTCTTTTTAACCTGTTCTTTAAAACACTAGTGCTTAGGAAATCTATTGGAGGCAGAAGCAGTCAAGGCTAGCTTAGGGTTAGTGTTAGGGTTAGGGTTAGGGTTAGGGTACGGCTTAGGGTACGGATTTGGGTACAGCATAGGGTATGTGTTAGGGATAGGGTTAGAGTTAGTTGTAGGGTTAGGGCTTAGTTTAGGTTACGGATTAGGATTTGGGTACGTGTTAGGGTTAGGGTGGGGGTTAGGGTTAGGGTACGCATTAGGTTTAGGGTTTTTATTAAACCTATCCCACACTCTAGATAACACTTAGGACGTAAAGGAATATTATTTGTGTTCTAGCCATGGAGAAGAGTTTAGAGAGTAGGAAAAGATAAGGAACACACCCATTATAAAGAAATCACATTACGATTCTCTTTTTAACCTGTTCCTTAAAACACTAATGCTTAGGAAATCTATTGGATGCAGAAGCAGTCAAGGGTAGCTTAGGGTTAGGGTTAGGGTTAGGGTACGGCTTAGGGTACGGGTTCGCGTACGGCGTAGGGTATGGTTTAGGCTTAGTGTTAGGGTTAGTTTTGCGGTTAGGGCTCGGTTTAGGGTACGGGTTAAGATTAGGGTACGTGTTAGGGTTAGGGTAGGGGATAGGATTAGGGTACACGTTAGGGTTAGGTTATTTATTAACCCTATCCCTCTCTCTAGATACCACTTAGCACTTAAAGGAATATTATTTGGGGTCCAGCCATGGAGAAGAGTTTAGACACTAGGATAAGATAAGGAACACACCCATAATAAAGAAATCACTTTGGGATTCTCTTTTTAATCTGTTCCTTAAAACACTAGTGTTTAGGAAATCTATTGGAGGCAGAAGCAGTCAAGGGTAGCTTAGGTTTAAGGTTAGGGTTAGGGTTAGGGTTAGGGTTAGGGTACGGCTTAGGGTACGAGTTCGGCTACGGCGTAGAGTATGGGTTAGGGTTAGGGTTAGGGTTAGTTTTAGAGTTAGGGCTCGGTTTTCGGAACAGGTCAGGATTAGGTTACGTTTTAGGGTTAGGGTACGCGTTAGGGTTAGGGTACGCGTTAGGGTTAGGGTATTTATTAAACCTATCCCACTCTCTAGATACCACTTAGCACGTAAAGGAATATTATTTGGGGTCCAGCCATGGAGAAGAGTTTAGACACTAGGATAAGGTAAGGAACACACCCATTATAAAGAAATCACATAACGATTAACTTTTTAACCTGTTCCTTAAAACACTAGGGCTTAGGAAATCTATTGGAGACAGAAGCAGTCAAGGGTACCTTAGGGTTAGGGTTAGGGTACGGCTATGGTACAGGTTCGGATACGTCGTAGGTATGGTTTAGGGTTAGGGTTAGCATTAGTTTTAGGGTTAGGTCTAGGTTTAGGGTACAGGTTAGGATTACGTTAAGTGTTAGGGTTAGGGTAGGGGTTAGGGTTAATGTACGCGTTAGGGTTAGGGCATTTATTAAACCTGTCCCACTCTCTAGATACCACTTAGTATGTAAAGGAATATTATTTGTGGTTCCCCCATGGAGAAGAGTTTACACACTAGGATAATATAAGGAACACACCCATTATAAAGAAATCACATTAGGATTCTCTTTTTAACCTGTTCCTTAAAACACTAGTGCTTAGGAAATCTACTGGAGTCAGAAGGAGTCAAGGCTAGCTTTGGGTTAGCGTTAGTGTTAGGGTACGATTTAGGGTACGGATTCGGGTATGGGTTCAGGTACGGCGTAGGGTATGGGTTAGGGTTACATTAGTTTTAGTGTTAGGGCTCGGTTTAGGGTACGGTTTAAGATTAGTGTACGTGTTCGTGTTAGGGTAGGAGTTACGGTTAGGGTACGCATTAAGGTTAGGTTATTTATTAAACCTATCCCACTCTCTAGATACCACTTAGCACATAAAGGAATATTATTTTGGGTCCATCAATGGAGAAGAGTTTAGACACTAGGATAAGATAAGGAACACACCCATTATAAATAAATCACATTAGGATTCTCTTTTTAACCTGTTCCTTAAAACACTAGTGCTTAGGAAATCTATTGGATGCAGAAGCAGTCAAGGGTAGCTTAGGGTTAGGGTACTGCTTATGGTAAGGTTTCGGGTACGGGTTCGTGTACGGCATAGGGTATGGCTTAGGGTTAGGGGTAGGACTAGTTTTAGGGTTAGGGCTCGGTTTAGGGTACGGGTTAAGATTAGGGTACGTGTTAGACTTAGCGTAGTGGATAGGGTTAGGATACGCGTTAAGGTTAGGTTATTTATTAAACCTATCCCACTCTCTAGATACCACTTAGCATGTAAAGGAATATTATTTGTGGTTCCCCCATGGAGAAGAGTTTAGACACTAGGATAAGATAAGGAACACACCCATTATAAAGAAATCACATTAGGATTCTCTTTTTAACCTGTTCCTTAAAACACTAGTGCTTAGCAAATCTATTGGAGGCAGAAGGAGTCAAGGGTAGCATCGGGATAGGGTTAGTGTTAGGGTTAGTGTTAGGTTACGGCTTAGGGTACGGATTCGGGTACGGCGTAGCGTATGGGTTAGTGTTAGGGTTAGTTTTAGGGTTAGGGCTCGGTTTAGGGTACGGGTTAACATTAGTGTACTTGTTAGAGTTATGGTAGGGTTTAGGGTTAGGGTACGCAGTAGGATTAGGGTATTTATTAAACGTATCCCACTCTCTAGATACCACTTAGAACGTAAAGGAATATTATTAGGAATCCAGCCTTGGAGAAGAGTTTAGGCACTAGGATAATATCAGGAACACACCCATTATAAAGAAATCACATTAGGATGCTCTTTTTAACCTGTTCCTTAAAACACTAGTGCTTAGGAAGTCTATTTGAAGCAGAAGCAGTCAAGGGTAGCTTAGGGATAGGGTTAGTGTTAGGGTACTGCTTATGGTACGGGTTCGGGTACGGGTTCGGGTACGGCGTAGGGTAAGGGTTAGGGTTAGGGTTAGGGTTAGTTTTAGGGTTAGGGCTCGGTTTAGTGTACGGGTTAGGATTGGGGTACGTGTTAGGGTTAGGGTAGGGGTTAGGGTTAGGGTACGCGTTAGGGTTAGGGTATTTATTAAACCTATCCCACTCTCTAGATACCGCTTAGCACGTAAAGGAATATTATTTGGGTCCAGCCATGGAGAATAGTTTACACACTAGGATAACATAAGGAACACACCTATTATAAAGAAATGACATTAGGATTCTCTTTTTACTCTGTTCCTTAAAACACTAGTGCTTAGGAAATCTAATGGAGGTAGAAGCAGTCAAGGGTAGCTTAGGGTTGGCGTTAGGGTTAGGGTATGGCTTAGGGTACGGGTTCGGCTACGGGTTAGGTTTTGTGTTAGGTTTAGGATTAGGGTTAGTTTTAGGGTTAGGGCTCGGTTTTGGGTATGGGTTAGGATTAGGGTACGTGTTAGGTTTATGGTAGGGTTAGGGTTAGGGTACACCTTAGGTTTAGGGTATTTATTAAACCTATGGCACACTCTAAATAACACTTAGCACGTAAATGAATATTATTTGGGGTCCAGCCATGGAGAAGAGTTTATACACTAGGATAAGATAAGGAACACACCCGTTAAAAAGAAATCACATTATGATTATCTTTTTAACCTGTTCCTTAAAACACTAGTGCTTAGGAAATCTATTTGAGGCATAATCAGTCAAGGGTAGCTTCGGGTTACAGTTAGGGTTAGGGTTAGTGTTAGGGTACGGCTTAGGGTACGGGTTCGGGTACGGGTTCTAGTACGGGTTCGGGTATGTGTTAGGGTTACGTTTAGTTTTAGGGTTAGGGCTCGGTTTAGGGTACAGGTTAGGATTAGTGTAGGTGTTAGGGTTAGGGTAGGGGTCAGGATTTGGGTATGCGTTAGGGTTAGGGTATTTATTAAACCTATCCCACTCTCTAGATACCACTTAGAACGTCAAAGAATATTATTTGGAATCCAGCCATGGAAAAGAGTTTAGACACTAGGATAAGATACGGAACACACTCATTATAAAGAAAACACATTAGGATTCTCTTTTTAACCTGTTCCTTAAAACACTAGTGCTTAGGAAATCTATTGGAAGCAGAAGCAGTCAAGGGTAGCTTAGGGTTAGGGTTAGGATTAGGGTACTGCTTATGGTACGGGTTCGGGTACGGGTTCAGGTATGGCATAGTGTATGGGTTACAGTTAAGATTAAGTTTAGTTTTAGGGTTAGGGCTCGGTTTAGGTTACGGGTTAGGATTGGGGTACGTGTTAGTGTAACGGTGGGGATAGGGTAAGGGTACGAGTTAGGGTTAGGGTATTTATTAAACCTATCTCACTCTCTAGATACCACTTAGCATGTAAAGGAATATTATTTGGGTCCAGCCATGGAGAAGAGTTTAGACACTAGGATAAGATAAGGAACACACCCATTATAAAGAAATCACATTAGGATTCTCTTTTTAACCTGTTCCTTAAAACACTAGTGCTTAGGAAATCTATTGGAGGCAGAAGCAGTCAAGGGTAGCTTAGGGTTAGGCTTAGGGTTAGGGTACGATTTAGGGTACGGGTTCGGTTACGTCGTGGAGTATGGGTTACGGTTAGGTTTAGGGTTAGTTTTAGAGTTAGGGCTCTGTTTTTTGGTACAGGTTAGGATTAGGTTGCGTGTTAGGGTTAGGGTAGGGGTTAGGGTTAGGGTACGCATTAGGTTTAGTGTATTTATTAAACCTATCCCACACTCTAGGTAACACTTCGCACGTAAAGGAATATTATTTGGGTTCCAGCCATGGAAAAGTGTTTAGACAGTAGCAAAATATAAGGAACAAACCCATTAAAAAGAAATCACATTAGGATTCTCTTTTTTACCTGTTCCTTAAAACACTAGGGCTTAGGAAATCTATTTAAGGCATGAGCAGTCAAGGGTAGCTTCGGGTTAGTGTTAGGGTTAGGGTTAGTGTTAGGGTACGGCTTAGGGTATGGATTCGGGTAAGGGTTCGAGTATGGGTTAGGGTTAGGTTTAGGGTTAGTTTTAGGGTTAGGGCTCGGTTTAGGGTACGAATTAGGATTAGTGTAGGTGTTAGGGTTAGGGTAGGGGTTAGGGTTAGTGTACGCGTTCGGTTTAGGGTATTTATTAAACCTATCCCACTCTCTAGATACCACTTAGAACGTAAAAGAATATTATTTGGAATCCACGGATGGAAAAGAGTTTAGACACTAGGATAGGATAAGGAACACACCCATTATAAAGAAATCACATTAGGATTCTCTTTTTAATCTGTTCTTTAAAACACTAGTGCTTACGAAATCTATTGGAGGCAGAAGCATTCAAGGGTACCTTAGGGTTAGGGTTAGTGTACGGCTTATGGTACGGGTTCGGTTACGGGTTCGGGTACGGCGTAGGGTATGGTTTAGGGTTAGTTTTAGGGTTAGTTTTAGGGTTAGGGCTCGTTTTAGGGTACAGGTTAGGATTAGGGTACGTGTTAGGGTAATGGTAGGGGATAGGGTTAGGGTACGCGTTAGGGTTAGGGTATTTATTAAACCTATACCACTCTCTAGATACCACTTAGCACATAAAGAATATTATTTGGTGTCCAGGCATGGAGAAGAGTTTAGACATTAGGATAAGATAAGGAACACACCCGATATAAAGAAATCACATTAGGATTCTCTTTTTAACCTGTTCCATAAAACACTAGTGCTTAGGAAATCTATTGGAGGCATAATCAGTCCAGGGTAGCTTCTTGTTACAGTTAGGGTTAGGGTTAGTGTTAGGGTACGGCTTAGGGTACGGATTCGGGTACGGGTTTGGGTATGGGTTAGGGTTAGGTTTAGTTTTAGGGTTAGAGCTCGGTTTAGGGTACAGGGTAGGATTTTTGTAGGTGTTAGGTTTAGGGTAGGGGTTAGGATTTGGGTACGCGTTAGGGTTAGGGTATTTATTAAACCTATCCCACTCTCCAGATACCACTTAGAACTTAAAAGAATATTATTTGGAATCCATCCATGGAAAAGAGTTTAGACACTACGATAAGATAAGGAACACACCCATTATAAAGAGATCACATTAGTATTCTCTTTTTAACCTGTTCCTTAAAACACTAGTGCTTAGGAAATCTATTGGAAGCAGAAGCAGTCAAGGGTAGCTTAGGATTAGAGTTAGGGTTAGGGTACTGCTTATGGTACGGGTTCGGGTACGGGTTCAGATACGGCGTAGGGTATGGGGTAGGGTTAGGTTTAGGTTTAGTTTTAGGGTTAGGTCTCGGTTTAGTGTACGGGTTAGGATTAGGGTACGTGTTAGGGTTAGGGTATGAGTTAGGGTTAGGGTACGCCTTAGGGTTAGGGTATTTGTTAAACCTATCCCACACTCTAGATAACACTTAGCACGTAAATGAATATTATTTGGGGACCAGCCATGGAGAAGAGTTTAGACAGTAGGAAAAGATAAGGAACACACCCATTATAAAGTAATCACATTAGGATTCTTTTTAACCTGTTCCTTAAAACACTAGTGCTTAGGAAATCTATTTGAGGCATAAGCAGTGAAGGGTAGCTTCGGGTTAGTGTTAGGGTTAGGGTTAGTGTTAGGGTACGGCTTAGGGTTCGGATTCGGGTACGGGTTCGTGTATGGGTTAGGGTTAGGGTTAGTTTTAGGGTTAGGGCTCGGTTTAGGGTACGGGTTAGGATTAGTGTAGGTGTTAGGGTTAGGGTACACGTTAGGTTTAGGGTATTTATTAAACCTATCCCACTCTCTAGATACCACTTAGAACGTACAACAGTATTATTTGGAATCCAGCCTTGGATAAGAGTTTAGACACTAGGGTAGGATAAGGAACACACCCATTATAAAGAAATCACATTAGGATTCTCTTTTTAATCTGTTCCTTAAAACACTAGTGCTTAGGAAATCTGTTGGAGGCAGAAGCAGTCAAGGGTACCTTAGGGTAAGGGATAGGGTTAGGGTACTGCTTATGGTAAAGTTTCGGGTACGGTTTCGGGTACGGCGTAGGGTATGGGTTAGTGTTATGGTTAGTTTTAGGGTTAGGGATCGATTTAGGGTACGGGTTAGTACTGGGGTACGTGTTAGGGTTACGGTAGGGGTTAGGGTTAGGGTATGCCTTAGGGTTAGAGTATTTATTAAACCTATCCCAATCTCTATATACCACTTAGCAGGTAAAGGAATATTATTTGTGGTCCAGCCATGGAGAATAGTTTACAGACTAGGATAACATAAGGAACACACCTATTATAAAGAAATGACATTAGGATTCTCTTTTTAACCTGTTCCTTAAAACACTAGTGCTTAGGAAATCTAATGGAGGTAGAAGCAGTCAAAGGTACCTTAGGGATAGGGTTAGGGTTATGGTACAGCTTATGGTTCGGGTTCGGTTACGGGTTCGGGTACGTCGTAGGGTATGGTTTAGGGTTAGGTTTAGGGTTAGTTTTATGGTTAGGGCTCGGTTTAGGGTACAGGTTAGGATTAGGGTACGTGTTAGGGTAACGGTAAGGGATAGGGTTAGCGTACGCGTTAGGGTTACATTATTTATTCAACCTATCCCACTCTCTAGATACCACTTAGAACGTAAAGGAATATTATTTGGAATCCAGCCTTGGAGTAGAGTTTTGGCACTAGGATAATATCAGGAACACACCCATTATAAAGAAATCACATTAGGATTGTCTTTTTAACCTGTTCCTTACAACACTAGTGCTTAGGAAATGTATTGGAAGCAGAAGCAGTCAAGGGTAGCTTAGGGTTAGGGTTAGGGTTAGGGTTAGGGTACTGCTTATGGTACGGGTTCGGGTACGGGTTCGGGTACGGCGTAGGGTAAGGGTTAGGATTAGGGTTAGTTTTAGGGTTAGGGCTCGGTTTAGGGTACAGGTTAGGAATGGGGGTACGTGTTAGGGTTAGGGTAGGGGTTAGCGTTAGGGTACGTGACAGGGTTAGGTTATTTATTAAACCTATCCCACTCTCTCGATACCACTTAGCACATAAAGGAATAGTATTTGGGGTCCAGCCATGGAGAATTGTTTACAAACTAGGATAACATAAGGAGCACACCTATTGTAAAAAAATCACATTAGGATTCTCTTTTTGACCTGTTCCTTAAAACACTAGTGCTTAGGAAATCTATTGGAGGCAGAAGCAGACAAGGCTAGCTTAGGGTTAGGGTTAGTGTTAGGGTTAGGGTACGGCTTAGGGTACGGATTCGGGTACGGCATAGGGTATGGGTTAGGGTTAGGGTTAGAGTTAGTTGTAGGGTTAGGGCTTAGTTTAGGTTACGGATTAGGATTAGGGTACGTGTTAGGGTTAGGGTGGGGGTTAGGGTTAGGGTACGCATTAGGTTTAGGGTTTTTATTAAACCTATCCCACACTCTAGATAACACTTAGGACGTAAAGGAATATTATTTGTTTTCTAGCCATGGAGAAGAGTTTAGAGAGTAGGAAAAGATAAGGAACACACCCATTATAAAGAAATCACATTACGATTCTCTTTTTAACCTGTTCCTTAAAACACTAATGCTTAGGAAATCTATTGGATGCAGAAGCAATCAAGGGTAGCTTAGGGTTAGGGTTAGGGTTAGGGTTAGGGTACTGCTTATGGTACGGGTTCGGGTACGGGTTCGGGTACGGCGTAGGGTAAGGGTTAGGATTAGGGTTAGTTTTAGGGTTAGGGCTCGGTTTAGGGTACGGGTTAGGAATGGGGGTACGTGTTAGGGTTAGGGTAGGGGTTAGCGTTAGGGTACGTGATAGGGTTAGGTTATTTATTAAACCTATCCCACTC
This sequence comes from Eschrichtius robustus, assembly GCF_028021215.1. NCBI lineage: Eukaryota > Metazoa > Chordata > Mammalia > Artiodactyla > Eschrichtiidae > Eschrichtius > Eschrichtius robustus. The sequence continues at coordinate 73,430 of NW_027175484.1, read as the reverse complement.
TCTCGATACCACTTAGCACATAAAGGAATAGTATTTGGGGTCCAGCCATGGAGAATTGTTTACAAACTAGGATAACATAAGGAGCTCACCTATTATAAAAAAAATCACATTAGGATTCTCTTTTTGACCTGTTCCTTAAAACACTAGTGCTTAGGAAATCTATTGGAGGCAGAAGCAGACAAGGCTAGCTTAGGGTTAGGGTTAGTGTTAGGGTTAGGGTACGGCTTAGGGTACGGATTCGGGTACGGCATAGGGTATGGGTTAGGGTTAGGGTTAGAGTTAGTTGTAGGGTTAGGGCTCAGGTTAGGGTATGGGTTAGGATTAGGGTACGTGTTAGGGTTAGGGTAGGGGTTAGGGTTAGGGAACGCATTAGGTTAAGGGTATTTATTAAACCTATCCCACACTCTGGATAACACTTTGCATATAAAGGAATATTATTTGGGGTCCAGCCATGGAGAAGCGTTTAGACAGTAGGAAAAGATAAGGAACACACCCATTATAAAGAAATCACATTAGGATTCTCTTTTTAACCTGTTCCTTAAAACATTAGTGCTTAGGAAATCTATTGGATGCAGAAGCAGTCAAGAGTAGGTTAGGGTTATGGTTAGGGTTAGGGTTAGGGTACTGCTAATGGTTAGGTTTTGGGTACAGGTTCGGATACGGCGTAGGGTATGGGTTAGCGTAAGCGTTAGGGTTAGTTTTAGGGTTAGGGATCGGTTTAGGGTACAGGTTAGTATTGGGGTACGTGTTAGGGTTAGGGTAGGGGTTAGGGTTAGTGTAAGCGTTAGGTTTAGGGTATTTATTAAACCTATCCCACTCTCTAGATACCACTTAGCACGTAAAGGAATATTATTTGGGGTCCAGCCTTGGAGAATAGTTTACACACTAGCATAACATACGGAACACACCTATTATAAAGAAATCACATTAGGATTCTCTTTTTAACCTGTTCTTTAAAACACTAGTGCTTAGGAAATCTATTGGAGGCAGAAGCAGTCAAGGCTAGCTTAGGGTTAGTGTTAGGGTTAGGGTTAGGGTTAGGGTACGGCTTAGGGTACGGATTTGGGTACAGCATAGGGTATGTGTTAGGGATAGGGTTAGAGTTAGTTATAGGGTTAGGGCTTAGTTTAGGTTACGGATTAGGATTTGGGTACGTGTTAGGGTTAGGGTGGGGGTTAGGGTTAGGGTACGCATTAGGTTTAGGGTTTTTATTAAACCTATCCCACACTCTAGATAACACTTAGGACGTAAAGGAATATTATTTGTGTTCTAGCCATGGAGAAGAGTTTAGAGAGTAGGAAAAGATAAGGAACACACCCATTATAAAGAAATCACATTACGATTCTCTTTTTAACCTGTTCCTTAAAACACTAATGCTTAGGAAATCTATTGGATGCAGAAGCAGTCAAGGGTAGCTTAGGGTTAGGGTTAGGGTTAGGGTTAGGGTTAGGGTACGGCTTAGGGTACGGGTTCGCGTACGGCGTAGGGTATGGTTTAGGCTTAGTGTTAGGGTTAGTTTTGCGGTTAGGGCTCGGTTTAGGGTACGGGTTAAGATTAGGGTACGTGTTAGGGTTAGGGTAGGGGATAGGATTAGGGTACACGTTAGGGTTAGGTTATTTATTAACCCTATCCCTCTCTCTAGATACCACTTAGCACTTAAAGGAATATTATTTGGGGTCCAGCCATGGAGAAGAGTTTAGACACTAGGATAAGATAAGGAACACACCCATAATAAAGAAATCACTTTGGGATTCTCTTTTTAATCTGTTCCTTAAAACACTAGTGTTTAGGAAATCTATTGGAGGCAGAAGCAGTCAAGGGTAGCTTAGGTTTAAGGTTAGGGTTAGGGTTAGGGTTAGGGTTAGGGTACGGCTTAGGGTACGAGTTCGGCTACGGCGTAGAGTATGGGTTAGGGTTAGGGTTAGGGTTAGTTTTAGAGTTAGGGCTCGGTTTTCGGAACAGGTCAGGATTAGGTTACGTTTTAGGGTTAGGGTACGCGTTAGGGTTAGGGTACGCGTTAGGGTTAGGGTATTTATTAAACCTATCCCACTCTCTAGATACCACTTAGCACGTAAAGGAATATTATTTGGGGTCCAGCCATGGAGAAGAGTTTAGACACTAGGATAAGGTAAGGAACACACCCGTTATAAAGAAATCACATAACGATTAACTTTTTAACCTGTTCCTTAAAACACTAGGGCTTAGGAAATCTATTGGAGACAGAAGCAGTCAAGGGTACCTTAGGGTTAGGGTTAGGGTACGGCTATGGTACAGGTTCGGATACGTCGTAGGTATGGTTTAGGGTTAGGGTTAGCATTAGTTTTAGGGTTAGGTCTAGGTTTAGGGTACAGGTTAGGATTACGTTAAGTGTTAGGGTTAGGGTAGGGGTTAGGGTTAATGTACGCGTTAGGGTTAGGGCATTTATTAAACCTGTCCCACTCTCTAGATACCACTTAGTATGTAAAGGAATATTATTTGTGGTTCCCCCATGGAGAAGAGTTTACACACTAGGATAATATAAGGAACACACCCATTATAAAGAAATCACATTAGGATTCTCTTTTTAACCTGTTCCTTAAAACACTAGTGCTTAGGAAATCTATTGGAGTCAGAAGGAGTCAAGGCTAGCTTTGGGTTAGCGTTAGTGTTAGGGTACGATTTAGGGTACGGATTCGGGTATGGGTTCAGGTACGGCGTAGGGTATGGGTTAGGGTTACATTAGTTTTAGTGTTAGGGCTCGGTTTAGGGTACGGTTTAAGATTAGTGTACGTGTTCGTGTTAGGGTAGGAGTTACGGTTAGGGTACGCATTAAGGTTAGGTTATTTATTAAACCTATCCCACTCTCTAGATACCACTTAGCACATAAAGGAATATTATTTTGGGTCCATCAATGGAGAAGAGTTTAGACACTAGGATAAGATAAGGAACACACCCATTATAAATAAATCACATTAGGATTCTCTTTTTAACCTGTTCCTTAAAACACTAGTGCTTAGGAAATCTATTGGATGCAGAAGCAGTCAAGGGTAGCTTAGGGTTAGGGTTAGGGTTAGGGTACTGCTTATGGTAAGGTTTCGGGTACGGGTTCGTGTACGGCATAGGGTATGGCTTAGGGTTAGGGGTAGGACTACTTTTAGGGTTAGGGCTCGGTTTAGGGTACGGGTTAAGATTAGGGTACGTGTTAGACTTATCGTAGTGGATAGGGTTAGGATACGCGTTAAGGTTAGGTTATTTATTAAACCTATCCCACTCTCTAGATACCACTTAGCATGTAAAGGAATATTATTTGTGGTTCCCCCATGGAGAAGAGTTTAGACACTAGGATAAGATAAGGAACACACCCATTATAAAGAAATCACATTAGGATTCTCTTTTTAACCTGTTCCTTAAAACACTAGTGCTTAGCAAATCTATTGGAGGCAGAAGGAGTCAAGGGTAGCATCGGGATAGGGTTAGTGTTAGGGTTAGTGTTAGGTTACGGCTTAGGGTACGGATTCGGGTACGGCGTAGCGTATGGGTTAGTGTTAGGGTTAGTTTTAGGGTTAGGGCTCGGTTTAGGGTACGGGTTAACATTAGTGTACTTGTTAGAGTTATGGTAGGGTTTAGGGTTAGGGTACGCAGTAGGATTAGGGTATTTATTAAACGTATCCCACTCTCTAGATACCACTTAGAACGTAAAGGAATATTATTAGGAATCCAGCCTTGGAGAAGAGTTTAGGCACTAGGATAATATCAGGAACACACCCATTATAAAGAAATCACATTAGGATGCTCTTTTTAACCTGTTCCTTAAAACACTAGTGCTTAGGAAGTCTATTTGAAGCAGAAGCAGTCAAGGGTAGCTTAGGGATAGGGTTAGTGTTAGGGTACTGCTTATGGTACGGGTTCGGGTACGGGTTCGGGTACGGCGTAGGGTAAGGGTTAGGGTTAGGGTTAGGGTTAGTTTTAGGGTTAGGGCTCGGTTTAGTGTACGGGTTAGGATTGGGGTACGTGTTAGGGTTAGGGTAGGGGTTAGGGTTAGGGTACGCATTAGGGTTAGGGTATTTATTAAACCTATCCCACTCTCTAGATACCACTTAGCACGTAAAGGAATATTATTTGGGTCCAGCCATGGAGAATAGTTTACACACTAGGATAACATAAGGAACACACCTATTATAAAGAAATGACATTAGGATTCTCTTTTTACTCTGTTCCTTAAAACACTAGTGCTTAGGAAATCTAATGGAGGTAGAAGCAGTCAAGGGTAGCTTAGGGTTGGCGTTAGGGTTAGGGTATGGCTTAGGGTACGGGTTCGGCTACGGGTTAGGTTTTGTGTTAGGTTTAGGATTAGGGTTAGTTTTAGGGTTAGGGCTCGGTTTTGGGTATGGGTTAGGATTAGGGTACGTGTTAGGTTTATGGTAGGGTTAGGGTTAGGGTACACCTTAGGTTTAGGGTATTTATTAAACCTATGGCACACTCTAAATAACACTTAGCACGTAAATGAATATTATTTGGGGTCCAGCCATGGAGAAGAGTTTAGACACTAGGATAAGATAAGGAACACACCCGTTAAAAAGAAATCACATTATGATTATCTTTTTAACCTGTTCCTTAAAACACTAGTGCTTAGGAAATCTATTTGAGGCATAATCAGTCAAGGGTAGCTTCGGGTTACAGTTAGGGTTAGGGTTAGTGTTAGGGTACGGCTTAGGGTACGGGTTCGGGTACGGGTTCTAGTACGGGTTCGGGTATGTGTTAGGGTTACGTTTAGTTTTAGGGTTAGGGCTCGGTTTAGGGTACAGGTTAGGATTAGTGTAGGTGTTAGGGTTAGGGTAGGGGTCAGGATTTGGGTATGCGTTAGGGTTAGGGTATTTATTAAACCTATCCCACTCTCTAGATACCACTTAGAACGTCAAAGAATATTATTTGGAATCCAGCCATGGAAAAGAGTTTAGACACTAGGATAAGATACGGAACACACTCATTATAAAGAAAACACATTAGGATTCTCTTTTTAACCTGTTCCTTAAAACACTAGTGCTTAGGAAATCTATTGGAAGCAGAAGCAGTCAAGGGTAGCTTAGGGTTAGGGTTAGGATTAGGGTACTGCTTATGGTACGGGTTCGGGTACGGGTTCAGGTATGGCATAGTGTATGGGTTACAGTTAAGATTAAGTTTAGTTTTAGGGTTAGGGCTCGGTTTAGGTTACGGGTTAGGATTGGGGTACGTGTTAGTGTAACGGTGGGGATAGGGTAAGGGTACGAGTTAGGGTTAGGGTATTTATTAAACCTATCTCACTCTCTAGATACCACTTAGCATGTAAAGGAATATTATTTGGGTCCAGCCATGGAGAAGAGTTTAGACACTAGGATAAGATAAGGAACACACCCATTATAAAGAAATCACATTAGGATTCTCTTTTTAACCTGTTCCTTAAAACACTAGTGCTTAGGAAATCTATTGGAGGCAGAAGCAGTCAAGGGTAGCTTAGGGTTAGGCTTAGGGTTAGGGTACGATTTAGGGTACGGGTTCGGTTACGTCGTGGAGTATGGGTTACGGTTAGGTTTAGGGTTAGTTTTAGAGTTAGGGCTCTGTTTTTTGGTACAGGTTAGGATTAGGTTGCGTGTTAGGGTTAGGGTAGGGGTTAGGGTTAGGGTACGCATTAGGTTTAGTGTATTTATTAAACCTATCCCACACTCTAGGTAACACTTCGCACGTAAAGGAATATTATTTGGGTTCCAGCCATGGAAAAGTGTTTAGACAGTAGCAAAATATAAGGAACAAACCCATTAAAAAGAAATCACATTAGGATTCTCTTTTTTACCTGTTCCTTAAAACACTAGGGCTTAGGAAATCTATTTAAGGCATGAGCAGTCAAGGGTAGCTTCGGGTTAGTGTTAGGGTTAGGGTTAGTGTTAGGGTACGGCTTAGGGTATGGATTCGGGTAAGGGTTCGAGTATGGGTTAGGGTTAGGTTTAGGGTTAGTTTTAGGGTTAGGGCTCGGTTTAGGGTACGAATTAGGATTAGTGTAGGTGTTAGGGTTAGGGTAGGGGTTAGGGTTAGTGTACGCGTTCGGTTTAGGGTATTTATTAAACCTATCCCACTCTCTAGATACCACTTAGAACGTAAAAGAATATTATTTGGAATCCACGGATGGAAAAGAGTTTAGACACTAGGATAGGATAAGGAACACACCCATTATAAAGAAATCACATTAGGATTCTCTTTTTAATCTGTTCTTTAAAACACTAGTGCTTATGAAATCTATTGGAGGCAGAAGCATTCAAGGGTACCTTAGGGTTAGGGTTAGTGTACGGCTTATGGTACGGGTTCGGTTACGGGTTCGGGTACGGCGTAGGGTATGGTTTAGGGTTAGTTTTAGGGTTAGTTTTAGGGTTAGGGCTCGTTTTAGGGTACAGGTTAGGATTAGGGTACGTGTTAGGGTAATGGTAGGGGATAGGGTTAGGGTACGCGTTAGGGTTAGGGTATTTATTAAACCTATACCACTCTCTAGATACCACTTAGCACATAAAGAATATTATTTGGTGTCCAGGCATGGAGAAGAGTTTAGACATTAGGATAAGATAAGGAACACACCCGATATAAAGAAATCACATTAGGATTCTCTTTTTAACCTGTTCCATAAAACACTAGTGCTTAGGAAATCTATTGGAGGCATAATCAGTCCAGGGTAGCTTCTTGTTACAGTTAGGGTTAGGGTTAGTGTTAGGGTACGGCTTAGGGTACGGATTCGGGTACGGGTTTGGGTATGGGTTAGGGTTAGGTTTAGTTTTAGGGTTAGAGCTCGGTTTAGGGTACAGGGTAGGATTTTTGTAGGTGTTAGGTTTAGGGTAGGGGTTAGGATTTGGGTACGCGTTAGGGTTAGGGTATTTATTAAACCTATCCCACTCTCCAGATACCACTTAGAACTTAAAAGAATATTATTTGGAATCCATCCATGGAAAAGAGTTTAGACACTACGATAAGATAAGGAACACACCCATTATAAAGAGATCACATTAGTATTCTCTTTTTAACCTGTTCCTTAAAACACTAGTGCTTAGGAAATCTATTGGAAGCAGAAGCAGTCAAGGGTAGCTTAGGATTAGAGTTAGGGTTAGGGTACTGCTTATGGTACGGGTTCGGGTACGGGTTCAGATACGGCGTAGGGTATGGGGTAGGGTTAGGTTTAGGTTTAGTTTTAGGGTTAGGTCTCGGTTTAGTGTACGGGTTAGGATTAGGGTACGTGTTAGGGTTAGGGTATGAGTTAGGGTTAGGGTACGCCTTAGGGTTAGGGTATTTGTTAAACCTATCCCACACTCTAGATAACACTTAGCACGTAAATGAATATTATTTGGGGACCAGCCATGGAGAAGAGTTTAGACAGTAGGAAAAGATAAGGAACACACCCATTATAAAGTAATCACATTAGGATTCTTTTTAACCTGTTCCTTAAAACACTAGTGCTTAGGAAATCTATTTGAGGCATAAGCAGTGAAGGGTAGCTTCGGGTTAGTGTTAGGGTTAGGGTTAGTGTTAGGGTACGGCTTAGGGTTCGGATTCGGGTACGGGTTCGTGTATGGGTTAGGGTTAGGGTTAGTTTTAGGGTTAGGGCTCGGTTTAGGGTACGGGTTAGGATTAGTGTAGGTGTTAGGGTTAGGGTACACGTTAGGTTTAGGGTATTTATTAAACCTATCCCACTCTCTAGATACCACTTAGAACGTACAACAGTATTATTTGGAATCCAGCCTTGGATAAGAGTTTAGACACTAGGGTAGGATAAGGAACACACCCATTATAAAGAAATCACATTAGGATTCTCTTTTTAATCTGTTCCTTAAAACACTAGTGCTTAGGAAATCTGTTGGAGGCAGAAGCAGTCAAGGGTACCTTAGGGTAAGGGATAGGGTTAGGGTACTGCTTATGGTAAAGTTTCGGGTACGGGTTCGGGTACGGCGTAGGGTATGGGTTAGTGTTATGGTTAGTTTTAGGGTTAGGGATCGATTTAGGGTACGGGTTAGTACTGGGGTACGTGTTAGGGTTATGGTAGGGGTTAGGGTTAGGGTATGCCTTAGGGTTAGAGTATTTATTAAACCTATCCCAATCTCTATATACCACTTAGCAGGTAAAGGAATATTATTTGTGGTCCAGCCATGGAGAATAGTTTACAGACTAGGATAACATAAGGAACACACCTATTATAAAGAAATGACATTAGGATTCTCTTTTTAACCTGTTCCTTAAAACACTAGTGCTTAGGAAATCTAATGGAGGTAGAAGCAGTCAAAGGTACCTTAGGGATAGGGTTAGGGTTATGGTACAGCTTATGGTTCGGGTTCGGTTACGGGTTCGGGTACGTCGTAGGGTATGGTTTAGGGTTAGGTTTAGGGTTAGTTTTATGGTTAGGGCTCGGTTTAGGGTACAGGTTAGGATTAGGGTACGTGTTAGGGTAACGGTAAGGGATAGGGTTAGCGTACGCGTTAGGGTTACATTATTTATTCAACCTATCCCACTCTCTAGATACCACTTAGAACGTAAAGGAATATTATTTGGAATCCAGCCTTGGAGTAGAGTTTTGGCACTAGGATAATATCAGGAACACACCCATTATAAAGAAATCACATTAGGATTGTCTTTTTAACCTGTTCCTTACAACACTAGTGCTTAGGAAATGTATTGGAAGCAGAAGCAGTCAAGGGTAGCTTAGGGTTAGGGTTAGGGTTAGGGTTAGGGTACTGCTTATGGTACGGGTTCGGGTACGGGTTCGGGTACGGCGTAGGGTAAGGGTTAGGATTAGGGTTAGTTTTAGGGTTAGGGCTCGGTTTAGGGTACAGGTTAGGAATGGGGGTACGTGTTAGGGTTAGGGTAGGGGTTAGCGTTAGGGTACGTGACAGGGTTAGGTTATTTATTAAACCTATCCCACTCTCTCGATACCACTTAGCACATAAAGGAATAGTATTTGGGGTCCAGCCATGGAGAATTGTTTACAAACTAGGATAACATAAGGAGCACACCTATTGTAAAAAAATCACATTAGGATTCTCTTTTTGACCTGTTCCTTAAAACACTAGTGCTTAGGAAATCTATTGGAGGCAGAAGCAGACAAGGCTAGCTTAGGGTTAGGGTTAGTGTTAGGGTTAGGGTACGGCTTAGGGTACGGATTCGGGTACGGCATAGGGTATGGGTTAGGGTTAGGGTTAGAGTTAGTTGTAGGGTTAGGGCTTAGTTTAGGTTACGGATTAGGATTAGGGTACGTGTTAGGGTTAGGGTGGGGGTTAGGGTTAGGGTACGCATTAGGTTTAGGGTTTTTATTAAACCTATCCCACACTCTAGATAACACTTAGGACGTAAAGGAATATTATTTGTTTTCTAGCCATGGAGAAGAGTTTAGAGAGTAGGAAAAGATAAGGAACACACCCATTATAAAGAAATCACATTACGATTCTCTTTTTAACCTGTTCCTTAAGACACTAATGCTTAGGAAATCTATTGGATGCAGAAGCAATCAAGGGTAGCTTAGGGTTAGGGTTAGGGTTAGGGTTAGGGTACTGCTTATGGTACGGGTTCGGGTACGGGTTCGGGTACGGCGTAGGGTAAGGGTTAGGATTAGGGTTAGTTTTAGGGTTAGGGCTCGGTTTAGGGTACGGGTTAGGAATGGGGGTACGTGTTAGGGTTAGGGTAGGGGTTAGCGTTAGGGTACGTGATAGGGTTAGGTTATTTATTAAACCTATCCCACTCTCTCGATACCACTTAGCACATAAAGGAATAGTATTTGGGGTCCAGCCATGGAGAATTGTTTACAAACTAGGATAACATAAGGAGCTCACCTATTATAAAAAAAATCACATTAGGATTCTCTTTTTGACCTGTTCCTTAAAACACTAGTGCTTAGGAAATCTATTGGAGGCAGAAGCAGACAAGGCTAGCTTAGGGTTAGGGTTAGTGTTAGGGTTAGGGTACGGCTTAGGGTACGGATTCGGGTACGGCATAGGGTATGGGTTAGGGTTAGGGTTAGAGTTAGTTGTAGGGTTAGGGCTCAGGTTAGGGTATGGGTTAGGATTAGGGTACGTGTTAGGGTTAGGGTAGGGGTTAGGGTTAGGGAACGCATTAGGTTAAGGGTATTTATTAAACCTATCCCACACTCTGGATAACACTTTGCATATAAAGGAATATTATTTGGGGTCCAGCCATGGAGAAGCGTTTAGACAGTAGGAAAAGATAAGGAACACACCCATTATAAAGAAATCACATTAGGATTCTCTTTTTAACCTGTTCCTTAAAACATTAGTGCTTAGGAAATCTATTGGATGCAGAAGCAGTCAAGAGTAGGTTAGGGTTATGGTTAGGGTTAGGGTTAGGGTACTGCTAATGGTTAGGTTTTGGGTACAGGTTCGGATACGGCGTAGGGTATGGGTTAGCGTAAGCGTTAGGGTTAGTTTTAGGGTTAGGGATCGGTTTAGGGTACAGGTTAGTATTGGGGTACGTGTTAGGGTTAGGGTAGGGGTTAGGGTTAGTGTAAGCGTTAGGTTTAGGGTATTTATTAAACCTATCCCACTCTCTAGATACCACTTAGCACGTAAAGGAATATTATTTGGGGTCCAGCCTTGGAGAATAGTTTACACACTAGCATAACATACGGAACACACCTATTATAAAGAAATCACATTAGGATTCTCTTTTTAACCTGTTCTTTAAAACACTAGTGCTTAGGAAATCTATTGGAGGCAGAAGCAGTCAAGGCTAGCTTAGGGTTAGTGTTAGGGTTAGGGTTAGGGTTAGGGTACGGCTTAGGGTACGGATTTGGGTACAGCATAGGGTATGTGTTAGGGATAGGGTTAGAGTTAGTTATAGGGTTAGGGCTTAGTTTAGGTTACGGATTAGGATTTGGGTACGTGTTAGGGTTAGGGTGGGGGTTAGGGTTAGGGTACGCATTAGGTTTAGGGTTTTTATTAAACCTATCCCACACTCTAGATAACACTTAGGACGTAAAGGAATATTATTTGTGTTCTAGCCATGGAGAAGAGTTTAGAGAGTAGGAAAAGATAAGGAACACACCCATTATAAAGAAATCACATTACGATTCTCTTTTTAACCTGTTCCTTAAAACACTAATGCTTAGGAAATCTATTGGATGCAGAAGCAGTCAAGGGTAGCTTAGGGTTAGGGTTAGGGTTAGGGTTAGGGTTAGGGTACGGCTTAGGGTACGGGTTCGCGTACGGCGTAGGGTATGGTTTAGGCTTAGTGTTAGGGTTAGTTTTGCGGTTAGGGCTCGGTTTAGGGTACGGGTTAAGATTAGGGTACGTGTTAGGGTTAGGGTAGGGGATAGGATTAGGGTACACGTTAGGGTTAGGTTATTTATTAACCCTATCCCTCTCTCTAGATACCACTTAGCACTTAAAGGAATATTATTTGGGGTCCAGCCATGGAGAAGAGTTTAGACACTAGGATAAGATAAGGAACACACCCATAATAAAGAAATCACTTTGGGATTCTCTTTTTAATCTGTTCCTTAAAACACTAGTGTTTAGGAAATCTATTGGAGGCAGAAGCAGTCAAGGGTAGCTTAGGTTTAAGGTTAGGGTTAGGGTTAGGGTTAGGGTTAGGGTACGGCTTAGGGTACGAGTTCGGCTACGGCGTAGAGTATGGGTTAGGGTTAGGGTTAGGGTTAGTTTTAGAGTTAGGGCTCGGTTTTCGGAACAGGTCAGGATTAGGTTACGTTTTAGGGTTAGGGTACGCGTTAGGGTTAGGGTACGCGTTAGGGTTAGGGTATTTATTAAACCTATCCCACTCTCTAGATACCACTTAGCACGTAAAGGAATATTATTTGGGGTCCAGCCATGGAGAAGAGTTTAGACACTAGGATAAGGTAAGGAACACACCCGTTATAAAGAAATCACATAACGATTAACTTTTTAACCTGTTCCTTAAAACACTAGGGCTTAGGAAATCTATTGGAGACAGAAGCAGTCAAGGGTACCTTAGGGTTAGGGTTAGGGTACGGCTATGGTACAGGTTCGGATACGTCGTAGGTATGGTTTAGGGTTAGGGTTAGCATTAGTTTTAGGGTTAGGTCTAGGTTTAGGGTACAGGTTAGGATTACGTTAAGTGTTAGGGTTAGGGTAGGGGTTAGGGTTAATGTACGCGTTAGGGTTAGGGCATTTATTAAACCTGTCCCACTCTCTAGATACCACTTAGTATGTAAAGGAATATTATTTGTGGTTCCCCCATGGAGAAGAGTTTACACACTAGGATAATATAAGGAACACACCCATTATAAAGAAATCACATTAGGATTCTCTTTTTAACCTGTTCCTTAAAACACTAGTGCTTAGGAAATCTATTGGAGTCAGAAGGAGTCAAGGCTAGCTTTGGGTTAGCGTTAGTGTTAGGGTACGATTTAGGGTACGGATTCGGGTATGGGTTCAGGTACGGCGTAGGGTATGGGTTAGGGTTACATTAGTTTTAGTGTTAGGGCTCGGTTTAGGGTACGGTTTAAGATTAGTGTACGTGTTCGTGTTAGGGTAGGAGTTACGGTTAGGGTACGCATTAAGGTTAGGTTATTTATTAAACCTATCCCACTCTCTAGATACCACTTAGCACATAAAGGAATATTATTTTGGGTCCATCAATGGAGAAGAGTTTAGACACTAGGATAAGATAAGGAACACACCCATTATAAATAAATCACATTAGGATTCTCTTTTTAACCTGTTCCTTAAAACACTAGTGCTTAGGAAATCTATTGGATGCAGAAGCAGTCAAGGGTAGCTTAGGGTTAGGGTTAGGGTTAGGGTACTGCTTATGGTAAGGTTTCGGGTACGGGTTCGTGTACGGCATAGGGTATGGCTTAGGGTTAGGGGTAGGACTACTTTTAGGGTTAGGGCTCGGTTTAGGGTACGGGTTAAGATTAGGGTACGTGTTAGACTTATCGTAGTGGATAGGGTTAGGATACGCGTTAAGGTTAGGTTATTTATTAAACCTATCCCACTCTCTAGATACCACTTAGCATGTAAAGGAATATTATTTGTGGTTCCCCCATGGAGAAGAGTTTAGACACTAGGATAAGATAAGGAACACACCCATTATAAAGAAATCACATTAGGATTCTCTTTTTAACCTGTTCCTTAAAACACTAGTGCTTAGCAAATCTATTGGAGGCAGAAGGAGTCAAGGGTAGCATCGGGATAGGGTTAGTGTTAGGGTTAGTGTTAGGTTACGGCTTAGGGTACGGATTCGGGTACGGGTTCGGGTACGGCGTAGCGTATGGGTTAGTGTTAGGGTTAGTTTTAGGGTTAGGGCTCGGTTTAGGGTACGGGTTAACATTAGTGTACTTGTTAGAGTTATGGTAGGGTTTAGGGTTAGGGTACGCAGTAGGATTAGGGTATTTATTAAACGTATCCCACTCTCTAGATACCACTTAGAACGTAAAGGAATATTATTAGGAATCCAGCCTTGGAGAAGAGTTTAGGCACTAGGATAATATCAGGAACACACCCATTATAAAGAAATCACATTAGGATGCTCTTTTTAACCTGTTCCTTAAAACACTAGTGCTTAGGAAGTCTATTTGAAGCAGAAGCAGTCAAGGGTAGCTTAGGGATAGGGTTAGTGTTAGGGTACTGCTTATGGTACGGGTTCGGGTACGGGTTCGGGTACGGCGTAGGGTAAGGGTTAGGGTTAGGGTTAGGGTTAGTTTTAGGGTTAGGGCTCGGTTTAGTGTACGGGTTAGGATTGGGGTACGTGTTAGGGTTAGGGTAGGGGTTAGGGTTAGGGTACGCATTAGGGTTAGGGTATTTATTAAACCTATCCCACTCTCTAGATACCACTTAGCACGTAAAGGAATATTATTTGGGTCCAGCCATGGAGAATAGTTTACACACTAGGATAACATAAGGAACACACCTATTATAAAGAAATGACATTAGGATTCTCTTTTTACTCTGTTCCTTAAAACACTAGTGCTTAGGAAATCTAATGGAGGTAGAAGCAGTCAAGGGTAGCTTAGGGTTGGCGTTAGGGTTAGGGTATGGCTTAGGGTACGGGTTCGGCTACGGGTTAGGTTTTGTGTTAGGTTTAGGATTAGGGTTAGTTTTAGGGTTAGGGCTCGGTTTTGGGTATGGGTTAGGATTAGGGTACGTGTTAGGTTTATGGTAGGGTTAGGGTTAGGGTACACCTTAGGTTTAGGGTATTTATTAAACCTATGGCACACTCTAAATAACACTTAGCACGTAAATGAATATTATTTGGGGTCCAGCCATGGAGAAGAGTTTAGACACTAGGATAAGATAAGGAACACACCCGTTAAAAAGAAATCACATTATGATTATCTTTTTAACCTGTTCCTTAAAACACTAGTGCTTAGGAAATCTATTTGAGGCATAATCAGTCAAGGGTAGCTTCGGGTTACAGTTAGGGTTAGGGTTAGTGTTAGGGTACGGCTTAGGGTACGGGTTCGGGTACGGGTTCTAGTACGGGTTCGGGTATGTGTTAGGGTTACGTTTAGTTTTAGGGTTAGGGCTCGGTTTAGGGTACAGGTTAGGATTAGTGTAGGTGTTAGGGTTAGGGTAGGGGTCAGGATTTGGGTATGCGTTAGGGTTAGGGTATTTATTAAACCTATCCCACTCTCTAGATACCACTTAGAACGTCAAAGAATATTATTTGGAATCCAGCCATGGAAAAGAGTTTAGACACTAGGATAAGATACGGAACACACTCATTATAAAGAAAACACATTAGGATTCTCTTTTTAACCTGTTCCTTAAAACACTAGTGCTTAGGAAATCTATTGGAAGCAGAAGCAGTCAAGGGTAGCTTAGGGTTAGGGTTAGGATTAGGGTACTGCTTATGGTACGGGTTCGGGTACGGGTTCAGGTATGGCATAGTGTATGGGTTACAGTTAAGATTAAGTTTAGTTTTAGGGTTAGGGCTCGGTTTAGGTTACGGGTTAGGATTGGGGTACGTGTTAGTGTAACGGTGGGGATAGGGTAAGGGTACGAGTTAGGGTTAGGGTATTTATTAAACCTATCTCACTCTCTAGATACCACTTAGCATGTAAAGGAATATTATTTGGGTCCAGCCATGGAGAAGAGTTTAGACACTAGGATAAGATAAGGAACACACCCATTATAAAGAAATCACATTAGGATTCTCTTTTTAACCTGTTCCTTAAAACACTAGTGCTTAGGAAATCTATTGGAGGCAGAAGCAGTCAAGGGTAGCTTAGGGTTAGGCTTAGGGTTAGGGTACGATTTAGGGTACGGGTTCGGTTACGTCGTGGAGTATGGGTTACGGTTAGGTTTAGGGTTAGTTTTAGAGTTAGGGCTCTGTTTTTTGGTACAGGTTAGGATTAGGTTGCGTGTTAGGGTTAGGGTAGGGGTTAGGGTTAGGGTACGCATTAGGTTTAGTGTATTTATTAAACCTATCCCACACTCTAGGTAACACTTCGCACGTAAAGGAATATTATTTGGGTTCCAGCCATGGAAAAGTGTTTAGACAGTAGCAAAATATAAGGAACAAACCCATTAAAAAGAAATCACATTAGGATTCTCTTTTTTACCTGTTCCTTAAAACACTAGGGCTTAGGAAATCTATTTAAGGCATGAGCAGTCAAGGGTAGCTTCGGGTTAGGGTTAGGGTTAGTGTTAGGGTACGGCTTAGGGTATGGATTCGGGTAAGGGTTCGAGTATGGGTTAGGGTTAGGTTTAGGGTTAGTTTTAGGGTTAGGGCTCGGTTTAGGGTACGAATTAGGATTAGTGTAGGTGTTAGGGTTAGGGTAGGGGTTAGGGTTAGTGTACGCGTTCGGTTTAGGGTATTTATTAAACCTATCCCACTCTCTAGATACCACTTAGAACGTAAAAGAATATTATTTGGAATCCACGGATGGAAAAGAGTTTAGACACTAGGATAGGATAAGGAACACACCCATTATAAAGAAATCACATTAGGATTCTCTTTTTAATCTGTTCTTTAAAACACTAGTGCTTACGAAATCTATTGGAGGCAGAAGCATTCAAGGGTACCTTAGGGTTAGGGTTAGTGTACGGCTTATGGTACGGGTTCGGTTACGGGTTCGGGTACGGCGTAGGGTATGGTTTAGGGTTAGTTTTAGGGTTAGTTTTAGGGTTAGGGCTCGTTTTAGGGTACAGGTTAGGATTAGGGTACGTGTTAGGGTAATGGTAGGGGATAGGGTTAGGGTACGCGTTAGGGTTAGGGTATTTATTAAACCTATACCACTCTCTAGATACCACTTAGCACATAAAGAATATTATTTGGTGTCCAGGCATGGAGAAGAGTTTAGACATTAGGATAAGATAAGGAACACACCCGATATAAAGAAATCACATTAGGATTCTCTTTTTAACCTGTTCCATAAAACACTAGTGCTTAGGAAATCTATTGGAGGCATAATCAGTCCAGGGTAGCTTCTTGTTACAGTTAGGGTTAGGGTTAGTGTTAGGGTACGGCTTAGGGTACGGATTCGGGTACGGGTTTGGGTATGGGTTAGGGTTAGGTTTAGTTTTAGGGTTAGAGCTCGGTTTAGGGTACAGGGTAGGATTTTTGTAGGTGTTAGGTTTAGGGTAGGGGTTAGGATTTGGGTACGCGTTAGGGTTAGGGTATTTATTAAACCTATCCCACTCTCCAGATACCACTTAGAACTTAAAAGAATATTATTTGGAATCCATCCATGGAAAAGAGTTTAGACACTACGATAAGATAAGGAACACACCCATTATAAAGAGATCACATTAGTATTCTCTTTTTAACCTGTTCCTTAAAACACTAGTGCTTAGGAAATCTATTGGAAGCAGAAGCAGTCAAGGGTAGCTTAGGATTAGAGTTAGGGTTAGGGTACTGCTTATGGTACGGGTTCGGGTACGGGTTCAGATACGGCGTAGGGTATGGGGTAGGGTTAGGTTTAGGTTTAGTTTTAGGGTTAGGTCTCGGTTTAGTGTACGGGTTAGGATTAGGGTACGTGTTAGGGTTAGGGTATGAGTTAGGGTTAGGGTACGCCTTAGGGTTAGGGTATTTGTTAAACCTATCCCACACTCTAGATAACACTTAGCACGTAAATGAATATTATTTGGGGACCAGCCATGGAGAAGAGTTTAGACAGTAGGAAAAGATAAGGAACACACCCATTATAAAGTAATCACATTAGGATTCTTTTTAACCTGTTCCTTAAAACACTAGTGCTTAGGAAATCTATTTGAGGCATAAGCAGTGAAGGGTAGCTTCGGGTTAGTGTTAGGGTTAGGGTTAGTGTTAGGGTACGGCTTAGGGTTCGGATTCGGGTACGGGTTCGTGTATGGGTTAGGGTTAGGGTTAGTTTTAGGGTTAGGGCTCGGTTTAGGGTACGGGTTAGGATTAGTGTAGGTGTTAGGGTTAGGGTACACGTTAGGTTTAGGGTATTTATTAAACCTATCCCACTCTCTAGATACCACTTAGAACGTACAACAGTATTATTTGGAATCCAGCCTTGGATAAGAGTTTAGACACTAGGGTAGGATAAGGAACACACCCATTATAAAGAAATCACATTAGGATTCTCTTTTTAATCTGTTCCTTAAAACACTAGTGCTTAGGAAATCTGTTGGAGGCAGAAGCAGTCAAGGGTACCTTAGGGTAAGGGATAGGGTTAGGGTACTGCTTATGGTAAAGTTTCGGGTACGGGTTCGGGTACGGCGTAGGGTATGGGTTAGTGTTATGGTTAGTTTTAGGGTTAGGGATCGATTTAGGGTACGGGTTAGTACTGGGGTACGTGTTAGGGTTACGGTAGGGGTTAGGGTTAGGGTATGCCTTAGGGTTAGAGTATTTATTAAACCTATCCCAATCTCTATATACCACTTAGCAGGTAAAGGAATATTATTTGTGGTCCAGCCATGGAGAATAGTTTACAGACTAGGATAACATAAGGAACACACCTATTATAAAGAAATGACATTAGGATTCTCTTTTTAACCTGTTCCTTAAAACACTAGTGCTTAGGAAATCTAATGGAGGTAGAAGCAGTCAAAGGTACCTTAGGGATAGGGTTAGGGTTATGGTACAGCTTATGGTTCGGGTTCGGTTACGGGTTCGGGTACGTCGTAGGGTATGGTTTAGGGTTAGGTTTAGGGTTAGTTTTATGGTTAGGGCTCGGTTTAGGGTACAGGTTAGGATTAGGGTACGTGTTAGGGTAACGGTAAGGGATAGGGTTAGCGTACGCGTTAGGGTTACATTATTTATTCAACCTATCCCACTCTCTAGATACCACTTAGAACGTAAAGGAATATTATTTGGAATCCAGCCTTGGAGTAGAGTTTTGGCACTAGGATAATATCAGGAACACACCCATTATAAAGAAATCACATTAGGATTGTCTTTTTAACCTGTTCCTTACAACACTAGTGCTTAGGAAATGTATTGGAAGCAGAAGCAGTCAAGGGTAGCTTAGGGTTAGGGTTAGGGTTAGGGTTAGGGTACTGCTTATGGTACGGGTTCGGGTACGGGTTCGGGTACGGCGTAGGGTAAGGGTTAGGATTAGGGTTAGTTTTAGGGTTAGGGCTCGGTTTAGGGTACAGGTTAGGAATGGGGGTACGTGTTAGGGTTAGGGTAGGGGTTAGCGTTAGGGTACGTGACAGGGTTAGGTTATTTATTAAACCTATCCCACTCTCTCGATACCACTTAGCACATAAAGGAATAGTATTTGGGGTCCAGCCATGGAGAATTGTTTACAAACTAGGATAACATAAGGAGCACACCTATTGTAAAAAAATCACATTAGGATTCTCTTTTTGACCTGTTCCTTAAAACACTAGTGCTTAGGAAATCTATTGGAGGCAGAAGCAGACAAGGCTAGCTTAGGGTTAGGGTTAGTGTTAGGGTTAGGGTACGGCTTAGGGTACGGATTCGGGTACGGCATAGGGTATGGGTTAGGGTTAGGGTTAGAGTTAGTTGTAGGGTTAGGGCTTAGTTTAGGTTACGGATTAGGATTAGGGTACGTGTTAGGGTTAGGGTGGGGGTTAGGGTTAGGGTACGCATTAGGTTTAGGGTTTTTATTAAACCTATCCCACACTCTAGATAACACTTAGGACGTAAAGGAATATTATTTGTTTTCTAGCCATGGAGAAGAGTTTAGAGAGTAGGAAAAGATAAGGAACACACCCATTATAAAGAAATCACATTACGATTCTCTTTTTAACCTGTTCCTTAAAACACTAATGCTTAGGAAATCTATTGGATGCAGAAGCAATCAAGGGTAGCTTAGGGTTAGGGTTAGGGTTAGGGTTAGGGTACTGCTTATGGTACGGGTTCGGGTACGGGTTCGGGTACGGCGTAGGGTAAGGGTTAGGATTAGGGTTAGTTTTAGGGTTAGGGCTCGGTTTAGGGTACGGGTTAGGAATGGGGGTACGTGTTAGGGTTAGGGTAGGGGTTAGCGTTAGGGTACGTGATAGGGTTAGGTTATTTATTAAACCTATCCCACTCTCTCGATACCACTTAGCACATAAAGGAATAGTATTTGGGGTCCAGCCATGGAGAATTGTTTACAAACTAGGATAACATAAGGAGCTCACCTATTATAAAAAAAATCACATTAGGATTCTCTTTTTGACCTGTTCCTTAAAACACTAGTGCTTAGGAAATCTATTGGAGGCAGAAGCAGACAAGGCTAGCTTAGGGTTAGGGTTAGTGTTAGGGTTAGGGTACGGCTTAGGGTACGGATTCGGGTACGGCATAGGGTATGGGTTAGGGTTAGGGTTAGAGTTAGTTGTAGGGTTAGGGCTCAGGTTAGGGTATGGGTTAGGATTAGGGTACGTGTTAGGGTTAGGGTAGGGGTTAGGGTTAGGGAACGCATTAGGTTAAGGGTATTTATTAAACCTATCCCACACTCTGGATAACACTTTGCATATAAAGGAATATTATTTGGGGTCCAGCCATGGAGAAGCGTTTAGACAGTAGGAAAAGATAAGGAACACACCCATTATAAAGAAATCACATTAGGATTCTCTTTTTAACCTGTTCCTTAAAACATTAGTGCTTAGGAAATCTATTGGATGCAGAAGCAGTCAAGAGTAGGTTAGGGTTATGGTTAGGGTTAGGGTTAGGGTACTGCTAATGGTTAGGTTTTGGGTACAGGTTCGGATACGGCGTAGGGTATGGGTTAGCGTAAGCGTTAGGGTTAGTTTTAGGGTTAGGGATCGGTTTAGGGTACAGGTTAGTATTGGGGTACGTGTTAGGGTTAGGGTAGGGGTTAGGGTTAGTGTAAGCGTTAGGTTTAGGGTATTTATTAAACCTATCCCACTCTCTAGATACCACTTAGCACGTAAAGGAATATTATTTGGGGTCCAGCCTTGGAGAATAGTTTACACACTAGCATAACATACGGAACACACCTATTATAAAGAAATCACATTAGGATTCTCTTTTTAACCTGTTCTTTAAAACACTAGTGCTTAGGAAATCTATTGGAGGCAGAAGCAGTCAAGGCTAGCTTAGGGTTAGTGTTAGGGTTAGGGTTAGGGTTAGGGTACGGCTTAGGGTACGGATTTGGGTACAGCATAGGGTATGTGTTAGGGATAGGGTTAGAGTTAGTTATAGGGTTAGGGCTTAGTTTAGGTTACGGATTAGGATTTGGGTACGTGTTAGGGTTAGGGTGGGGGTTAGGGTTAGGGTACGCATTAGGTTTAGGGTTTTTATTAAACCTATCCCACACTCTAGATAACACTTAGGACGTAAAGGAATATTATTTGTGTTCTAGCCATGGAGAAGAGTTTAGAGAGTAGGAAAAGATAAGGAACACACCCATTATAAAGAAATCACATTACGATTCTCTTTTTAACCTGTTCCTTAAAACACTAATGCTTAGGAAATCTATTGGATGCAGAAGCAGTCAAGGGTAGCTTAGGGTTAGGGTTAGGGTTAGGGTTAGGGTTAGGGTACGGCTTAGGGTACGGGTTCGCGTACGGCGTAGGGTATGGTTTAGGCTTAGTGTTAGGGTTAGTTTTGCGGTTAGGGCTCGGTTTAGGGTACGGGTTAAGATTAGGGTACGTGTTAGGGTTAGGGTAGGGGATAGGATTAGGGTACACGTTAGGGTTAGGTTATTTATTAACCCTATCCCTCTCTCTAGATACCACTTAGCACTTAAAGGAATATTATTTGGGGTCCAGCCATGGAGAAGAGTTTAGACACTAGGATAAGATAAGGAACACACCCATAATAAAGAAATCACTTTGGGATTCTCTTTTTAATCTGTTCCTTAAAACACTAGTGTTTAGGAAATCTATTGGAGGCAGAAGCAGTCAAGGGTAGCTTAGGTTTAAGGTTAGGGTTAGGGTTAGGGTTAGGGTTAGGGTACGGCTTAGGGTACGAGTTCGGCTACGGCGTAGAGTATGGGTTAGGGTTAGGGTTAGGGTTAGTTTTAGAGTTAGGGCTCGGTTTTCGGAACAGGTCAGGATTAGGTTACGTTTTAGGGTTAGGGTACGCGTTAGGGTTAGGGTACGCGTTAGGGTTAGGGTATTTATTAAACCTATCCCACTCTCTAGATACCACTTAGCACGTAAAGGAATATTATTTGGGGTCCAGCCATGGAGAAGAGTTTAGACACTAGGATAAGGTAAGGAACACACCCGTTATAAAGAAATCACATAACGATTAACTTTTTAACCTGTTCCTTAAAACACTAGGGCTTAGGAAATCTATTGGAGACAGAAGCAGTCAAGGGTACCTTAGGGTTAGGGTTAGGGTACGGCTATGGTACAGGTTCGGATACGTCGTAGGTATGGTTTAGGGTTAGGGTTAGCATTAGTTTTAGGGTTAGGTCTAGGTTTAGGGTACAGGTTAGGATTACGTTAAGTGTTAGGGTTAGGGTAGGGGTTAGGGTTAATGTACGCGTTAGGGTTAGGGCATTTATTAAACCTGTCCCACTCTCTAGATACCACTTAGTATGTAAAGGAATATTATTTGTGGTTCCCCCATGGAGAAGAGTTTACACACTAGGATAATATAAGGAACACACCCATTATAAAGAAATCACATTAGGATTCTCTTTTTAACCTGTTCCTTAAAACACTAGTGCTTAGGAAATCTATTGGAGTCAGAAGGAGTCAAGGCTAGCTTTGGGTTAGCGTTAGTGTTAGGGTACGATTTAGGGTACGGATTCGGGTATGGGTTCAGGTACGGCGTAGGGTATGGGTTAGGGTTACATTAGTTTTAGTGTTAGGGCTCGGTTTAGGGTACGGTTTAAGATTAGTGTACGTGTTCGTGTTAGGGTAGGAGTTACGGTTAGGGTACGCATTAAGGTTAGGTTATTTATTAAACCTATCCCACTCTCTAGATACCACTTAGCACATAAAGGAATATTATTTTGGGTCCATCAATGGAGAAGAGTTTAGACACTAGGATAAGATAAGGAACACACCCATTATAAATAAATCACATTAGGATTCTCTTTTTAACCTGTTCCTTAAAACACTAGTGCTTAGGAAATCTATTGGATGCAGAAGCAGTCAAGGGTAGCTTAGGGTTAGGGTTAGGGTTAGGGTACTGCTTATGGTAAGGTTTCGGGTACGGGTTCGTGTACGGCATAGGGTATGGCTTAGGGTTAGGGGTAGGACTACTTTTAGGGTTAGGGCTCGGTTTAGGGTACGGGTTAAGATTAGGGTACGTGTTAGACTTATCGTAGTGGATAGGGTTAGGATACGCGTTAAGGTTAGGTTATTTATTAAACCTATCCCACTCTCTAGATACCACTTAGCATGTAAAGGAATATTATTTGTGGTTCCCCCATGGAGAAGAGTTTAGACACTAGGATAAGATAAGGAACACACCCATTATAAAGAAATCACATTAGGATTCTCTTTTTAACCTGTTCCTTAAAACACTAGTGCTTAGCAAATCTATTGGAGGCAGAAGGAGTCAAGGGTAGCATCGGGATAGGGTTAGTGTTAGGGTTAGTGTTAGGTTACGGCTTAGGGTACGGATTCGGGTACGGGTTCGGGTACGGCGTAGCGTATGGGTTAGTGTTAGGGTTAGTTTTAGGGTTAGGGCTCGGTTTAGGGTACGGGTTAAGATTAGTGTACTTGTTAGAGTTATGGTAGGGTTTAGGGTTAGGGTACGCAGTAGGATTAGGGTATTTATTAAACGTATCCCACTCTCTAGATACCACTTAGAACGTAAAGGAATATTATTAGGAATCCAGCCTTGGAGAAGAGTTTAGGCACTAGGATAATATCAGGAACACACCCATTATAAAGAAATCACATTAGGATGCTCTTTTTAACCTGTTCCTTAAAACACTAGTGCTTAGGAAGTCTATTTGAAGCAGAAGCAGTCAAGGGTAGCTTAGGGATAGGGTTAGTGTTAGGGTACTGCTTATGGTACGGGTTCGGGTACGGGTTCGGGTACGGCGTAGGGTAAGGGTTAGGGTTAGGGTTAGGGTTAGTTTTAGGGTTAGGGCTCGGTTTAGTGTACGGGTTAGGATTGGGGTACGTGTTAGGGTTAGGGTAGGGGTTAGGGTTAGGGTACGCATTAGGGTTAGGGTATTTATTAAACCTATCCCACTCTCTAGATACCACTTAGCACGTAAAGGAATATTATTTGGGTCCAGCCATGGAGAATAGTTTACACACTAGGATAACATAAGGAACACACCTATTATAAAGAAATGACATTAGGATTCTCTTTTTACTCTGTTCCTTAAAACACTAGTGCTTAGGAAATCTAATGGAGGTAGAAGCAGTCAAGGGTAGCTTAGGGTTGGCGTTAGGGTTAGGGTATGGCTTAGGGTACGGGTTCGGCTACGGGTTAGGTTTTGTGTTAGGTTTAGGATTAGGGTTAGTTTTAGGGTTAGGGCTCGGTTTTGGGTATGGGTTAGGATTAGGGTACGTGTTAGGTTTATGGTAGGGTTAGGGTTAGGGTACACCTTAGGTTTAGGGTATTTATTAAACCTATGGCACACTCTAAATAACACTTAGCACGTAAATGAATATTATTTGGGGTCCAGCCATGGAGAAGAGTTTAGACACTAGGATAAGATAAGGAACACACCCGTTAAAAAGAAATCACATTATGATTATCTTTTTAACCTGTTCCTTAAAACACTAGTGCTTAGGAAATCTATTTGAGGCATAATCAGTCAAGGGTAGCTTCGGGTTACAGTTAGGGTTAGGGTTAGTGTTAGGGTACGGCTTAGGGTACGGGTTCGGGTACGGGTTCTAGTACGGGTTCGGGTATGTGTTAGGGTTACGTTTAGTTTTAGGGTTAGGGCTCGGTTTAGGGTACAGGTTAGGATTAGTGTAGGTGTTAGGGTTAGGGTAGGGGTCAGGATTTGGGTATGCGTTAGGGTTAGGGTATTTATTAAACCTATCCCACTCTCTAGATACCACTTAGAACGTCAAAGAATATTATTTGGAATCCAGCCATGGAAAAGAGTTTAGACACTAGGATAAGATACGGAACACACTCATTATAAAGAAAACACATTAGGATTCTCTTTTTAACCTGTTCCTTAAAACACTAGTGCTTAGGAAATCTATTGGAAGCAGAAGCAGTCAAGGGTAGCTTAGGGTTAGGGTTAGGATTAGGGTACTGCTTATGGTACGGGTTCGGGTACGGGTTCAGGTATGGCATAGTGTATGGGTTACAGTTAAGATTAAGTTTAGTTTTAGGGTTAGGGCTCGGTTTAGGTTACGGGTTAGGATTGGGGTACGTGTTAGTGTAACGGTGGGGATAGGGTAAGGGTACGAGTTAGGGTTAGGGTATTTATTAAACCTATCTCACTCTCTAGATACCACTTAGCATGTAAAGGAATATTATTTGGGTCCAGCCATGGAGAAGAGTTTAGACACTAGGATAAGATAAGGAACACACCCATTATAAAGAAATCACATTAGGATTCTCTTTTTAACCTGTTCCTTAAAACACTAGTGCTTAGGAAATCTATTGGAGGCAGAAGCAGTCAAGGGTAGCTTAGGGTTAGGCTTAGGGTTAGGGTACGATTTAGGGTACGGGTTCGGTTACGTCGTGGAGTATGGGTTACGGTTAGGTTTAGGGTTAGTTTTAGAGTTAGGGCTCTGTTTTTTGGTACAGGTTAGGATTAGGTTGCGTGTTAGGGTTAGGGTAGGGGTTAGGGTTAGGGTACGCATTAGGTTTAGTGTATTTATTAAACCTATCCCACACTCTAGGTAACACTTCGCACGTAAAGGAATATTATTTGGGTTCCAGCCATGGAAAAGTGTTTAGACAGTAGCAAAATATAAGGAACAAACCCATTAAAAAGAAATCACATTAGGATTCTCTTTTTTACCTGTTCCTTAAAACACTAGGGCTTAGGAAATCTATTTAAGGCATGAGCAGTCAAGGGTAGCTTCGGGTTAGTGTTAGGGTTAGGGTTAGTGTTAGGGTACGGCTTAGGGTATGGATTCGGGTAAGGGTTCGAGTATGGGTTAGGGTTAGGTTTAGGGTTAGTTTTAGGGTTAGGGCTCGGTTTAGGGTACGAATTAGGATTAGTGTAGGTGTTAGGGTTAGGGTAGGGGTTAGGGTTAGTGTACGCGTTCGGTTTAGGGTATTTATTAAACCTATCCCACTCTCTAGATACCACTTAGAACGTAAAAGAATATTATTTGGAATCCACGGATGGAAAAGAGTTTAGACACTAGGATAGGATAAGGAACACACCCATTATAAAGAAATCACATTAGGATTCTCTTTTTAATCTGTTCTTTAAAACACTAGTGCTTACGAAATCTATTGGAGGCAGAAGCATTCAAGGGTACCTTAGGGTTAGGGTTAGTGTACGGCTTATGGTACGGGTTCGGTTACGGGTTCGGGTACGGCGTAGGGTATGGTTTAGGGTTAGTTTTAGGGTTAGTTTTAGGGTTAGGGCTCGTTTTAGGGTACAGGTTAGGATTAGGGTACGTGTTAGGGTAATGGTAGGGGATAGGGTTAGGGTACGCGTTAGGGTTAGGGTATTTATTAAACCTATACCACTCTCTAGATACCACTTAGCACATAAAGAATATTATTTGGTGTCCAGGCATGGAGAAGAGTTTAGACATTAGGATAAGATAAGGAACACACCCGATATAAAGAAATCACATTAGGATTCTCTTTTTAACCTGTTCCATAAAACACTAGTGCTTAGGAAATCTATTGGAGGCATAATCAGTCCAGGGTAGCTTCTTGTTACAGTTAGGGTTAGGGTTAGTGTTAGGGTACGGCTTAGGGTACGGATTCGGGTACGGGTTTGGGTATGGGTTAGGGTTAGGTTTAGTTTTAGGGTTAGAGCTCGGTTTAGGGTACAGGGTAGGATTTTTGTAGGTGTTAGGTTTAGGGTAGGGGTTAGGATTTGGGTACGCGTTAGGGTTAGGGTATTTATTAAACCTATCCCACTCTCCAGATACCACTTAGAACTTAAAAGAATATTATTTGGAATCCATCCATGGAAAAGAGTTTAGACACTACGATAAGATAAGGAACACACCCATTATAAAGAGATCACATTAGTATTCTCTTTTTAACCTGTTCCTTAAAACACTAGTGCTTAGGAAATCTATTGGAAGCAGAAGCAGTCAAGGGTAGCTTAGGATTAGAGTTAGGGTTAGGGTACTGCTTCTGGTACGGGTTCGGGTACGGGTTCAGATACGGCGTAGGGTATGGGGTAGGGTTAGGTTTAGGTTTAGTTTTAGGGTTAGGTCTCGGTTTAGTGTACGGGTTAGGATTAGGGTACGTGTTAGGGTTAGGGTATGAGTTAGGGTTAGGGTACGCCTTAGGGTTAGGGTATTTGTTAAACCTATCCCACACTCTAGATAACACTTAGCACGTAAATGAATATTATTTGGGGACCAGCCATGGAGAAGAGTTTAGACAGTAGGAAAAGATAAGGAACACACCCATTATAAAGTAATCACATTAGGATTCTTTTTAACCTGTTCCTTAAAACACTAGTGCTTAGGAAATCTATTTGAGGCATAAGCAGTGAAGGGTAGCTTCGGGTTAGTGTTAGGGTTAGGGTTAGTGTTAGGGTACGGCTTAGGGTTCGGATTCGGGTACGGGTTCGTGTATGGGTTAGGGTTAGGGTTAGTTTTAGGGTTAGGGCTCGGTTTAGGGTACGGGTTAGGATTAGTGTAGGTGTTAGGGTTAGGGTACACGTTAGGTTTAGGGTATTTATTAAACCTATCCCACTCTCTAGATACCACTTAGAACGTACAACAGTATTATTTGGAATCCAGCCTTGGATAAGAGTTTAGACACTAGGGTAGGATAAGGAACACACCCATTATAAAGAAATCACATTAGGATTCTCTTTTTAATCTGTTCCTTAAAACACTAGTGCTTAGGAAATCTGTTGGAGGCAGAAGCAGTCAAGGGTACCTTAGGGTAAGGGATAGGGTTAGGGTACTGCTTATGGTAAAGTTTCGGGTACGGGTTCGGGTACGGCGTAGGGTATGGGTTAGTGTTATGGTTAGTTTTAGGGTTAGGGATCGATTTAGGGTACGGGTTAGTACTGGGGTACGTGTTAGGGTTACGGTAGGGGTTAGGGTTAGGGTATGCCTTAGGGTTAGAGTATTTATTAAACCTATCCCAATCTCTATATACCACTTAGCAGGTAAAGGAATATTATTTGTGGTCCAGCCATGGAGAATAGTTTACAGACTAGGATAACATAAGGAACACACCTATTATAAAGAAATGACATTAGGATTCTCTTTTTAACCTGTTCCTTAAAACACTAGTGCTTAGGAAATCTAATGGAGGTAGAAGCAGTCAAAGGTACCTTAGGGATAGGGTTAGGGTTATGGTACAGCTTATGGTTCGGGTTCGGTTACGGGTTCGGGTACGTCGTAGGGTATGGTTTAGGGTTAGGTTTAGGGTTAGTTTTATGGTTAGGGCTCGGTTTAGGGTACAGGTTAGGATTAGGGTACGTGTTAGGGTAACGGTAAGGGATAGGGTTAGCGTACGCGTTAGGGTTACATTATTTATTCAACCTATCCCACTCTCTAGATACCACTTAGAACGTAAAGGAATATTATTTGGAATCCAGCCTTGGAGTAGAGTTTTGGCACTAGGATAATATCAGGAACACACCCATTATAAAGAAATCACATTAGGATTGTCTTTTTAACCTGTTCCTTACAACACTAGTGCTTAGGAAATGTATTGGAAGCAGAAGCAGTCAAGGGTAGCTTAGGGTTAGGGTTAGGGTTAGGGTTAGGGTACTGCTTATGGTACGGGTTCGGGTACGGGTTCGGGTACGGCGTAGGGTAAGGGTTAGGATTAGGGTTAGTTTTAGGGTTAGGGCTCGGTTTAGGGTACAGGTTAGGAATGGGGGTACGTGTTAGGGTTAGGGTAGGGGTTAGCGTTAGGGTACGTGACAGGGTTAGGTTATTTATTAAACCTATCCCACTCTCTCGATACCACTTAGCACATAAAGGAATAGTATTTGGGGTCCAGCCATGGAGAATTGTTTACAAACTAGGATAACATAAGGAGCACACCTATTGTAAAAAAATCACATTAGGATTCTCTTTTTGACCTGTTCCTTAAAACACTAGTGCTTAGGAAATCTATTGGAGGCAGAAGCAGACAAGGCTAGCTTAGGGTTAGGGTTAGTGTTAGGGTTAGGGTACGGCTTAGGGTACGGATTCGGGTACGGCATAGGGTATGGGTTAGGGTTAGGGTTAGAGTTAGTTGTAGGGTTAGGGCTTAGTTTAGGTTACGGATTAGGATTAGGGTACGTGTTAGGGTTAGGGTGGGGGTTAGGGTTAGGGTACGCATTAGGTTTAGGGTTTTTATTAAACCTATCCCACACTCTAGATAACACTTAGGACGTAAAGGAATATTATTTGTTTTCTAGCCATGGAGAAGAGTTTAGAGAGTAGGAAAAGATAAGGAACACACCCATTATAAAGAAATCACATTACGATTCTCTTTTTAACCTGTTCCTTAAAACACTAATGCTTAGGAAATCTATTGGATGCAGAAGCAATCAAGGGTAGCTTAGGGTTAGGGTTAGGGTTAGGGTTAGGGTACTGCTTATGGTACGGGTTCGGGTACGGGTTCGGGTACGGCGTAGGGTAAGGGTTAGGATTAGGGTTAGTTTTAGGGTTAGGGCTCGGTTTAGGGTACGGGTTAGGAATGGGGGTACGTGTTAGGGTTAGGGTAGGGGTTAGCGTTAGGGTACGTGATAGGGTTAGGTTATTTATTAAACCTATCCCACTCTCTCGATACCACTTAGCACATAAAGGAATAGTATTTGGGGTCCAGCCATGGAGAATTGTTTACAAACTAGGATAACATAAGGAGCTCACCTATTATAAAAAAAATCACATTAGGATTCTCTTTTTGACCTGTTCCTTAAAACACTAGTGCTTAGGAAATCTATTGGAGGCAGAAGCAGACAAGGCTAGCTTAGGGTTAGGGTTAGTGTTAGGGTTAGGGTACGGCTTAGGGTACGGATTCGGGTACGGCATAGGGTATGGGTTAGGGTTAGGGTTAGAGTTAGTTGTAGGGTTAGGGCTCAGGTTAGGGTATGGGTTAGGATTAGGGTACGTGTTAGGGTTAGGGTAGGGGTTAGGGTTAGGGAACGCATTAGGTTAAGGGTATTTATTAAACCTATCCCACACTCTGGATAACACTTTGCATATAAAGGAATATTATTTGGGGTCCAGCCATGGAGAAGCGTTTAGACAGTAGGAAAAGATAAGGAACACACCCATTATAAAGAAATCACATTAGGATTCTCTTTTTAACCTGTTCCTTAAAACATTAGTGCTTAGGAAATCTATTGGATGCAGAAGCAGTCAAGAGTAGGTTAGGGTTATGGTTAGGGTTAGGGTTAGGGTACTGCTAATGGTTAGGTTTTGGGTACAGGTTCGGATACGGCGTAGGGTATGGGTTAGCGTAAGCGTTAGGGTTAGTTTTAGGGTTAGGGATCGGTTTAGGGTACAGGTTAGTATTGGGGTACGTGTTAGGGTTAGGGTAGGGGTTAGGGTTAGTGTAAGCGTTAGGTTTAGGGTATTTATTAAACCTATCCCACTCTCTAGATACCACTTAGCACGTAAAGGAATATTATTTGGGGTCCAGCCTTGGAGAATAGTTTACACACTAGCATAACATACGGAACACACCTATTATAAAGAAATCACATTAGGATTCTCTTTTTAACCTGTTCTTTAAAACACTAGTGCTTAGGAAATCTATTGGAGGCAGAAGCAGTCAAGGCTAGCTTAGGGTTAGTGTTAGGGTTAGGGTTAGGGTTAGGGTACGGCTTAGGGTACGGATTTGGGTACAGCATAGGGTATGTGTTAGGGATAGGGTTAGAGTTAGTTATAGGGTTAGGGCTTAGTTTAGGTTACGGATTAGGATTTGGGTACGTGTTAGGGTTAGGGTGGGGGTTAGGGTTAGGGTACGCATTAGGTTTAGGGTTTTTATTAAACCTATCCCACACTCTAGATAACACTTAGGACGTAAAGGAATATTATTTGTGTTCTAGCCATGGAGAAGAGTTTAGAGAGTAGGAAAAGATAAGGAACACACCCATTATAAAGAAATCACATTACGATTCTCTTTTTAACCTGTTCCTTAAAACACTAATGCTTAGGAAATCTATTGGATGCAGAAGCAGTCAAGGGTAGCTTAGGGTTAGGGTTAGGGTTAGGGTTAGGGTTAGGGTACGGCTTAGGGTACGGGTTCGCGTACGGCGTAGGGTATGGTTTAGGCTTAGTGTTAGGGTTAGTTTTGCGGTTAGGGCTCGGTTTAGGGTACGGGTTAAGATTAGGGTACGTGTTAGGGTTAGGGTAGGGGATAGGATTAGGGTACACGTTAGGGTTAGGTTATTTATTAACCCTATCCCTCTCTCTAGATACCACTTAGCACTTAAAGGAATATTATTTGGGGTCCAGCCATGGAGAAGAGTTTAGACACTAGGATAAGATAAGGAACACACCCATAATAAAGAAATCACTTTGGGATTCTCTTTTTAATCTGTTCCTTAAAACACTAGTGTTTAGGAAATCTATTGGAGGCAGAAGCAGTCAAGGGTAGCTTAGGTTTAAGGTTAGGGTTAGGGTTAGGGTTAGGGTTAGGGTACGGCTTAGGGTACGAGTTCGGCTACGGCGTAGAGTATGGGTTAGGGTTAGGGTTAGGGTTAGTTTTAGAGTTAGGGCTCGGTTTTCGGAACAGGTCAGGATTAGGTTACGTTTTAGGGTTAGGGTACGCGTTAGGGTTAGGGTACGCGTTAGGGTTAGGGTATTTATTAAACCTATCCCACTCTCTAGATACCACTTAGCACGTAAAGGAATATTATTTGGGGTCCAGCCATGGAGAAGAGTTTAGACACTAGGATAAGGTAAGGAACACACCCGTTATAAAGAAATCACATAACGATTAACTTTTTAACCTGTTCCTTAAAACACTAGGGCTTAGGAAATCTATTGGAGACAGAAGCAGTCAAGGGTACCTTAGGGTTAGGGTTAGGGTACGGCTATGGTACAGGTTCGGATACGTCGTAGGTATGGTTTAGGGTTAGGGTTAGCATTAGTTTTAGGGTTAGGTCTAGGTTTAGGGTACAGGTTAGGATTACGTTAAGTGTTAGGGTTAGGGTAGGGGTTAGGGTTAATGTACGCGTTAGGGTTAGGGCATTTATTAAACCTGTCCCACTCTCTAGATACCACTTAGTATGTAAAGGAATATTATTTGTGGTTCCCCCATGGAGAAGAGTTTACACACTAGGATAATATAAGGAACACACCCATTATAAAGAAATCACATTAGGATTCTCTTTTTAACCTGTTCCTTAAAACACTAGTGCTTAGGAAATCTATTGGAGTCAGAAGGAGTCAAGGCTAGCTTTGGGTTAGCGTTAGTGTTAGGGTACGATTTAGGGTACGGATTCGGGTATGGGTTCAGGTACGGCGTAGGGTATGGGTTAGGGTTACATTAGTTTTAGTGTTAGGGCTCGGTTTAGGGTACGGTTTAAGATTAGTGTACGTGTTCGTGTTAGGGTAGGAGTTACGGTTAGGGTACGCATTAAGGTTAGGTTATTTATTAAACCTATCCCACTCTCTAGATACCACTTAGCACATAAAGGAATATTATTTTGGGTCCATCAATGGAGAAGAGTTTAGACACTAGGATAAGATAAGGAACACACCCATTATAAATAAATCACATTAGGATTCTCTTTTTAACCTGTTCCTTAAAACACTAGTGCTTAGGAAATCTATTGGATGCAGAAGCAGTCAAGGGTAGCTTAGGGTTAGGGTTAGGGTTAGGGTACTGCTTATGGTAAGGTTTCGGGTACGGGTTCGTGTACGGCATAGGGTATGGCTTAGGGTTAGGGGTAGGACTACTTTTAGGGTTAGGGCTCGGTTTAGGGTACGGGTTAAGATTAGGGTACGTGTTAGACTTATCGTAGTGGATAGGGTTAGGATACGCGTTAAGGTTAGGTTATTTATTAAACCTATCCCACTCTCTAGATACCACTTAGCATGTAAAGGAATATTATTTGTGGTTCCCCCATGGAGAAGAGTTTAGACACTAGGATAAGATAAGGAACACACCCATTATAAAGAAATCACATTAGGATTCTCTTTTTAACCTGTTCCTTAAAACACTAGTGCTTAGCAAATCTATTGGAGGCAGAAGGAGTCAAGGGTAGCATCGGGATAGGGTTAGTGTTAGGGTTAGTGTTAGGTTACGGCTTAGGGTACGGATTCGGGTACGGGTTCGGGTACGGCGTAGCGTATGGGTTAGTGTTAGGGTTAGTTTTAGGGTTAGGGCTCGGTTTAGGGTACGGGTTAAGATTAGTGTACTTGTTAGAGTTATGGTAGGGTTTAGGGTTAGGGTACGCAGTAGGATTAGGGTATTTATTAAACGTATCCCACTCTCTAGATACCACTTAGAACGTAAAGGAATATTATTAGGAATCCAGCCTTGGAGAAGAGTTTAGGCACTAGGATAATATCAGGAACACACCCATTATAAAGAAATCACATTAGGATGCTCTTTTTAACCTGTTCCTTAAAACACTAGTGCTTAGGAAGTCTATTTGAAGCAGAAGCAGTCAAGGGTAGCTTAGGGATAGGGTTAGTGTTAGGGTACTGCTTATGGTACGGGTTCGGGTACGGGTTCGGGTACGGCGTAGGGTAAGGGTTAGGGTTAGGGTTAGGGTTAGTTTTAGGGTTAGGGCTCGGTTTAGTGTACGGGTTAGGATTGGGGTACGTGTTAGGGTTAGGGTAGGGGTTAGGGTTAGGGTACGCATTAGGGTTAGGGTATTTATTAAACCTATCCCACTCTCTAGATACCACTTAGCACGTAAAGGAATATTATTTGGGTCCAGCCATGGAGAATAGTTTACACACTAGGATAACATAAGGAACACACCTATTATAAAGAAATGACATTAGGATTCTCTTTTTACTCTGTTCCTTAAAACACTAGTGCTTAGGAAATCTAATGGAGGTAGAAGCAGTCAAGGGTAGCTTAGGGTTGGCGTTAGGGTTAGGGTATGGCTTAGGGTACGGGTTCGGCTACGGGTTAGGTTTTGTGTTAGGTTTAGGATTAGGGTTAGTTTTAGGGTTAGGGCTCGGTTTTGGGTATGGGTTAGGATTAGGGTACGTGTTAGGTTTATGGTAGGGTTAGGGTTAGGGTACACCTTAGGTTTAGGGTATTTATTAAACCTATGGCACACTCTAAATAACACTTAGCACGTAAATGAATATTATTTGGGGTCCAGCCATGGAGAAGAGTTTAGACACTAGGATAAGATAAGGAACACACCCGTTAAAAAGAAATCACATTATGATTATCTTTTTAACCTGTTCCTTAAAACACTAGTGCTTAGGAAATCTATTTGAGGCATAATCAGTCAAGGGTAGCTTCGGGTTACAGTTAGGGTTAGGGTTAGTGTTAGGGTACGGCTTAGGGTACGGGTTCGGGTACGGGTTCTAGTACGGGTTCGGGTATGTGTTAGGGTTACGTTTAGTTTTAGGGTTAGGGCTCGGTTTAGGGTACAGGTTAGGATTAGTGTAGGTGTTAGGGTTAGGGTAGGGGTCAGGATTTGGGTATGCGTTAGGGTTAGGGTATTTATTAAACCTATCCCACTCTCTAGATACCACTTAGAACGTCAAAGAATATTATTTGGAATCCAGCCATGGAAAAGAGTTTAGACACTAGGATAAGATACGGAACACACTCATTATAAAGAAAACACATTAGGATTCTCTTTTTAACCTGTTCCTTAAAACACTAGTGCTTAGGAAATCTATTGGAAGCAGAAGCAGTCAAGGGTAGCTTAGGGTTAGGGTTAGGATTAGGGTACTGCTTATGGTACGGGTTCGGGTACGGGTTCAGGTATGGCATAGTGTATGGGTTACAGTTAAGATTAAGTTTAGTTTTAGGGTTAGGGCTCGGTTTAGGTTACGGGTTAGGATTGGGGTACGTGTTAGTGTAACGGTGGGGATAGGGTAAGGGTACGAGTTAGGGTTAGGGTATTTATTAAACCTATCTCACTCTCTAGATACCACTTAGCATGTAAAGGAATATTATTTGGGTCCAGCCATGGAGAAGAGTTTAGACACTAGGATAAGATAAGGAACACACCCATTATAAAGAAATCACATTAGGATTCTCTTTTTAACCTGTTCCTTAAAACACTAGTGCTTAGGAAATCTATTGGAGGCAGAAGCAGTCAAGGGTAGCTTAGGGTTAGGCTTAGGGTTAGGGTACGATTTAGGGTACGGGTTCGGTTACGTCGTGGAGTATGGGTTACGGTTAGGTTTAGGGTTAGTTTTAGAGTTAGGGCTCTGTTTTTTGGTACAGGTTAGGATTAGGTTGCGTGTTAGGGTTAGGGTAGGGGTTAGGGTTAGGGTACGCATTAGGTTTAGTGTATTTATTAAACCTATCCCACACTCTAGGTAACACTTCGCACGTAAAGGAATATTATTTGGGTTCCAGCCATGGAAAAGTGTTTAGACAGTAGCAAAATATAAGGAACAAACCCATTAAAAAGAAATCACATTAGGATTCTCTTTTTTACCTGTTCCTTAAAACACTAGGGCTTAGGAAATCTATTTAAGGCATGAGCAGTCAAGGGTAGCTTCGGGTTAGTGTTAGGGTTAGGGTTAGTGTTAGGGTACGGCTTAGGGTATGGATTCGGGTAAGGGTTCGAGTATGGGTTAGGGTTAGGTTTAGGGTTAGTTTTAGGGTTAGGGCTCGGTTTAGGGTACGAATTAGGATTAGTGTAGGTGTTAGGGTTAGGGTAGGGGTTAGGGTTAGTGTACGCGTTCGGTTTAGGGTATTTATTAAACCTATCCCACTCTCTAGATACCACTTAGAACGTAAAAGAATATTATTTGGAATCCACGGATGGAAAAGAGTTTAGACACTAGGATAGGATAAGGAACACACCCATTATAAAGAAATCACATTAGGATTCTCTTTTTAATCTGTTCTTTAAAACACTAGTGCTTACGAAATCTATTGGAGGCAGAAGCATTCAAGGGTACCTTAGGGTTAGGGTTAGTGTACGGCTTATGGTACGGGTTCGGTTACGGGTTCGGGTACGGCGTAGGGTATGGTTTAGGGTTAGTTTTAGGGTTAGTTTTAGGGTTAGGGCTCGTTTTAGGGTACAGGTTAGGATTAGGGTACGTGTTAGGGTAATGGTAGGGGATAGGGTTAGGGTACGCGTTAGGGTTAGGGTATTTATTAAACCTATACCACTCTCTAGATACCACTTAGCACATAAAGAATATTATTTGGTGTCCAGGCATGGAGAAGAGTTTAGACATTAGGATAAGATAAGGAACACACCCGATATAAAGAAATCACATTAGGATTCTCTTTTTAACCTGTTCCATAAAACACTAGTGCTTAGGAAATCTATTGGAGGCATAATCAGTCCAGGGTAGCTTCTTGTTACAGTTAGGGTTAGGGTTAGTGTTAGGGTACGGCTTAGGGTACGGATTCGGGTACGGGTTTGGGTATGGGTTAGGGTTAGGTTTAGTTTTAGGGTTAGAGCTCGGTTTAGGGTACAGGGTAGGATTTTTGTAGGTGTTAGGTTTAGGGTAGGGGTTAGGATTTGGGTACGCGTTAGGGTTAGGGTATTTATTAAACCTATCCCACTCTCCAGATACCACTTAGAACTTAAAAGAATATTATTTGGAATCCATCCATGGAAAAGAGTTTAGACACTACGATAAGATAAGGAACACACCCATTATAAAGAGATCACATTAGTATTCTCTTTTTAACCTGTTCCTTAAAACACTAGTGCTTAGGAAATCTATTGGAAGCAGAAGCAGTCAAGGGTAGCTTAGGATTAGAGTTAGGGTTAGGGTACTGCTTCTGGTACGGGTTCGGGTACGGGTTCAGATACGGCGTAGGGTATGGGGTAGGGTTAGGTTTAGGTTTAGTTTTAGGGTTAGGTCTCGGTTTAGTGTACGGGTTAGGATTAGGGTACGTGTTAGGGTTAGGGTATGAGTTAGGGTTAGGGTACGCCTTAGGGTTAGGGTATTTGTTAAACCTATCCCACACTCTAGATAACACTTAGCACGTAAATGAATATTATTTGGGGACCAGCCATGGAGAAGAGTTTAGACAGTAGGAAAAGATAAGGAACACACCCATTATAAAGTAATCACATTAGGATTCTTTTTAACCTGTTCCTTAAAACACTAGTGCTTAGGAAATCTATTTGAGGCATAAGCAGTGAAGGGTAGCTTCGGGTTAGTGTTAGGGTTAGGGTTAGTGTTAGGGTACGGCTTAGGGTTCGGATTCGGGTACGGGTTCGTGTATGGGTTAGGGTTAGGGTTAGTTTTAGGGTTAGGGCTCGGTTTAGGGTACGGGTTAGGATTAGTGTAGGTGTTAGGGTTAGGGTACACGTTAGGTTTAGGGTATTTATTAAACCTATCCCACTCTCTAGATACCACTTAGAACGTACAACAGTATTATTTGGAATCCAGCCTTGGATAAGAGTTTAGACACTAGGGTAGGATAAGGAACACACCCATTATAAAGAAATCACATTAGGATTCTCTTTTTAATCTGTTCCTTAAAACACTAGTGCTTAGGAAATCTGTTGGAGGCAGAAGCAGTCAAGGGTACCTTAGGGTAAGGGATAGGGTTAGGGTACTGCTTATGGTAAAGTTTCGGGTACGGGTTCGGGTACGGCGTAGGGTATGGGTTAGTGTTATGGTTAGTTTTAGGGTTAGGGATCGATTTAGGGTACGGGTTAGTACTGGGGTACGTGTTAGGGTTACGGTAGGGGTTAGGGTTAGGGTATGCCTTAGGGTTAGAGTATTTATTAAACCTATCCCAATCTCTATATACCACTTAGCAGGTAAAGGAATATTATTTGTGGTCCAGCCATGGAGAATAGTTTACAGACTAGGATAACATAAGGAACACACCTATTATAAAGAAATGACATTAGGATTCTCTTTTTAACCTGTTCCTTAAAACACTAGTGCTTAGGAAATCTAATGGAGGTAGAAGCAGTCAAAGGTACCTTAGGGATAGGGTTAGGGTTATGGTACAGCTTATGGTTCGGGTTCGGTTACGGGTTCGGGTACGTCGTAGGGTATGGTTTAGGGTTAGGTTTAGGGTTAGTTTTATGGTTAGGGCTCGGTTTAGGGTACAGGTTAGGATTAGGGTACGTGTTAGGGTAACGGTAAGGGATAGGGTTAGCGTACGCGTTAGGGTTACATTATTTATTCAACCTATCCCACTCTCTAGATACCACTTAGAACGTAAAGGAATATTATTTGGAATCCAGCCTTGGAGTAGAGTTTTGGCACTAGGATAATATCAGGAACACACCCATTATAAAGAAATCACATTAGGATTGTCTTTTTAACCTGTTCCTTACAACACTAGTGCTTAGGAAATGTATTGGAAGCAGAAGCAGTCAAGGGTAGCTTAGGGTTAGGGTTAGGGTTAGGGTTAGGGTACTGCTTATGGTACGGGTTCGGGTACGGGTTCGGGTACGGCGTAGGGTAAGGGTTAGGATTAGGGTTAGTTTTAGGGTTAGGGCTCGGTTTAGGGTACAGGTTAGGAATGGGGGTACGTGTTAGGGTTAGGGTAGGGGTTAGCGTTAGGGTACGTGACAGGGTTAGGTTATTTATTAAACCTATCCCACTCTCTCGATACCACTTAGCACATAAAGGAATAGTATTTGGGGTCCAGCCATGGAGAATTGTTTACAAACTAGGATAACATAAGGAGCACACCTATTGTAAAAAAATCACATTAGGATTCTCTTTTTGACCTGTTCCTTAAAACACTAGTGCTTAGGAAATCTATTGGAGGCAGAAGCAGACAAGGCTAGCTTAGGGTTAGGGTTAGTGTTAGGGTTAGGGTACGGCTTAGGGTACGGATTCGGGTACGGCATAGGGTATGGGTTAGGGTTAGGGTTAGAGTTAGTTGTAGGGTTAGGGCTTAGTTTAGGTTACGGATTAGGATTAGGGTACGTGTTAGGGTTAGGGTGGGGGTTAGGGTTAGGGTACGCATTAGGTTTAGGGTTTTTATTAAACCTATCCCACACTCTAGATAACACTTAGGACGTAAAGGAATATTATTTGTTTTCTAGCCATGGAGAAGAGTTTA
Organism: Eschrichtius robustus; assembly: GCF_028021215.1. Classification (NCBI taxonomy): domain Eukaryota; kingdom Metazoa; phylum Chordata; class Mammalia; order Artiodactyla; family Eschrichtiidae; genus Eschrichtius; species Eschrichtius robustus. Next base: position 34,868 of record NW_027175484.1, on the reverse strand, counting down.
GAGAGTAGGAAAAGATAAGGAACACACCCATTATAAAGAAATCACATTACGATTCTCTTTTTAACCTGTTCCTTAAAACACTAATGCTTAGGAAATCTATTGGATGCAGAAGCAATCAAGGGTAGCTTAGGGTTAGGGTTAGGGTTAGGGTTAGGGTACTGCTTATGGTACGGGTTCGGGTACGGGTTCGGGTACGGCGTAGGGTAAGGGTTAGGATTAGGGTTAGTTTTAGGGTTAGGGCTCGGTTTAGGGTACGGGTTAGGAATGGGGGTACGTGTTAGGGTTAGGGTAGGGGTTAGCGTTAGGGTACGTGATAGGGTTAGGTTATTTATTAAACCTATCCCACTCTCTCGATACCACTTAGCACATAAAGGAATAGTATTTGGGGTCCAGCCATGGAGAATTGTTTACAAACTAGGATAACATAAGGAGCTCACCTATTATAAAAAAAATCACATTAGGATTCTCTTTTTGACCTGTTCCTTAAAACACTAGTGCTTAGGAAATCTATTGGAGGCAGAAGCAGACAAGGCTAGCTTAGGGTTAGGGTTAGTGTTAGGGTTAGGGTACGGCTTAGGGTACGGATTCGGGTACGGCATAGGGTATGGGTTAGGGTTAGGGTTAGAGTTAGTTGTAGGGTTAGGGCTCAGGTTAGGGTATGGGTTAGGATTAGGGTACGTGTTAGGGTTAGGGTAGGGGTTAGGGTTAGGGAACGCATTAGGTTAAGGGTATTTATTAAACCTATCCCACACTCTGGATAACACTTTGCATATAAAGGAATATTATTTGGGGTCCAGCCATGGAGAAGCGTTTAGACAGTAGGAAAAGATAAGGAACACACCCATTATAAAGAAATCACATTAGGATTCTCTTTTTAACCTGTTCCTTAAAACATTAGTGCTTAGGAAATCTATTGGATGCAGAAGCAGTCAAGAGTAGGTTAGGGTTATGGTTAGGGTTAGGGTTAGGGTACTGCTAATGGTTAGGTTTTGGGTACAGGTTCGGATACGGCGTAGGGTATGGGTTAGCGTAAGCGTTAGGGTTAGTTTTAGGGTTAGGGATCGGTTTAGGGTACAGGTTAGTATTGGGGTACGTGTTAGGGTTAGGGTAGGGGTTAGGGTTAGTGTAAGCGTTAGGTTTAGGGTATTTATTAAACCTATCCCACTCTCTAGATACCACTTAGCACGTAAAGGAATATTATTTGGGGTCCAGCCTTGGAGAATAGTTTACACACTAGCATAACATACGGAACACACCTATTATAAAGAAATCACATTAGGATTCTCTTTTTAACCTGTTCTTTAAAACACTAGTGCTTAGGAAATCTATTGGAGGCAGAAGCAGTCAAGGCTAGCTTAGGGTTAGTGTTAGGGTTAGGGTTAGGGTTAGGGTACGGCTTAGGGTACGGATTTGGGTACAGCATAGGGTATGTGTTAGGGATAGGGTTAGAGTTAGTTATAGGGTTAGGGCTTAGTTTAGGTTACGGATTAGGATTTGGGTACGTGTTAGGGTTAGGGTGGGGGTTAGGGTTAGGGTACGCATTAGGTTTAGGGTTTTTATTAAACCTATCCCACACTCTAGATAACACTTAGGACGTAAAGGAATATTATTTGTGTTCTAGCCATGGAGAAGAGTTTAGAGAGTAGGAAAAGATAAGGAACACACCCATTATAAAGAAATCACATTACGATTCTCTTTTTAACCTGTTCCTTAAAACACTAATGCTTAGGAAATCTATTGGATGCAGAAGCAGTCAAGGGTAGCTTAGGGTTAGGGTTAGGGTTAGGGTTAGGGTTAGGGTACGGCTTAGGGTACGGGTTCGCGTACGGCGTAGGGTATGGTTTAGGCTTAGTGTTAGGGTTAGTTTTGCGGTTAGGGCTCGGTTTAGGGTACGGGTTAAGATTAGGGTACGTGTTAGGGTTAGGGTAGGGGATAGGATTAGGGTACACGTTAGGGTTAGGTTATTTATTAACCCTATCCCTCTCTCTAGATACCACTTAGCACTTAAAGGAATATTATTTGGGGTCCAGCCATGGAGAAGAGTTTAGACACTAGGATAAGATAAGGAACACACCCATAATAAAGAAATCACTTTGGGATTCTCTTTTTAATCTGTTCCTTAAAACACTAGTGTTTAGGAAATCTATTGGAGGCAGAAGCAGTCAAGGGTAGCTTAGGTTTAAGGTTAGGGTTAGGGTTAGGGTTAGGGTTAGGGTACGGCTTAGGGTACGAGTTCGGCTACGGCGTAGAGTATGGGTTAGGGTTAGGGTTAGGGTTAGTTTTAGAGTTAGGGCTCGGTTTTCGGAACAGGTCAGGATTAGGTTACGTTTTAGGGTTAGGGTACGCGTTAGGGTTAGGGTACGCGTTAGGGTTAGGGTATTTATTAAACCTATCCCACTCTCTAGATACCACTTAGCACGTAAAGGAATATTATTTGGGGTCCAGCCATGGAGAAGAGTTTAGACACTAGGATAAGGTAAGGAACACACCCGTTATAAAGAAATCACATAACGATTAACTTTTTAACCTGTTCCTTAAAACACTAGGGCTTAGGAAATCTATTGGAGACAGAAGCAGTCAAGGGTACCTTAGGGTTAGGGTTAGGGTACGGCTATGGTACAGGTTCGGATACGTCGTAGGTATGGTTTAGGGTTAGGGTTAGCATTAGTTTTAGGGTTAGGTCTAGGTTTAGGGTACAGGTTAGGATTACGTTAAGTGTTAGGGTTAGGGTAGGGGTTAGGGTTAATGTACGCGTTAGGGTTAGGGCATTTATTAAACCTGTCCCACTCTCTAGATACCACTTAGTATGTAAAGGAATATTATTTGTGGTTCCCCCATGGAGAAGAGTTTACACACTAGGATAATATAAGGAACACACCCATTATAAAGAAATCACATTAGGATTCTCTTTTTAACCTGTTCCTTAAAACACTAGTGCTTAGGAAATCTATTGGAGTCAGAAGGAGTCAAGGCTAGCTTTGGGTTAGCGTTAGTGTTAGGGTACGATTTAGGGTACGGATTCGGGTATGGGTTCAGGTACGGCGTAGGGTATGGGTTAGGGTTACATTAGTTTTAGTGTTAGGGCTCGGTTTAGGGTACGGTTTAAGATTAGTGTACGTGTTCGTGTTAGGGTAGGAGTTACGGTTAGGGTACGCATTAAGGTTAGGTTATTTATTAAACCTATCCCACTCTCTAGATACCACTTAGCACATAAAGGAATATTATTTTGGGTCCATCAATGGAGAAGAGTTTAGACACTAGGATAAGATAAGGAACACACCCATTATAAATAAATCACATTAGGATTCTCTTTTTAACCTGTTCCTTAAAACACTAGTGCTTAGGAAATCTATTGGATGCAGAAGCAGTCAAGGGTAGCTTAGGGTTAGGGTACTGCTTATGGTAAGGTTTCGGGTACGGGTTCGTGTACGGCATAGGGTATGGCTTAGGGTTAGGGGTAGGACTAGTTTTAGGGTTAGGGCTCGGTTTAGGGTACGGGTTAAGATTAGGGTACGTGTTAGACTTAGCGTAGTGGATAGGGTTAGGATACGCGTTAAGGTTAGGTTATTTATTAAACCTATCCCACTCTCTAGATACCACTTAGCATGTAAAGGAATATTATTTGTGGTTCCCCCATGGAGAAGAGTTTAGACACTAGGATAAGATAAGGAACACACCCATTATAAAGAAATCACATTAGGATTCTCTTTTTAACCTGTTCCTTAAAACACTAGTGCTTAGCAAATCTATTGGAGGCAGAAGGAGTCAAGGGTAGCATCGGGATAGGGTTAGTGTTAGGGTTAGTGTTAGGTTACGGCTTAGGGTACGGATTCGGGTACGGCGTAGCGTATGGGTTAGTGTTAGGGTTAGTTTTAGGGTTAGGGCTCGGTTTAGGGTACGGGTTAACATTAGTGTACTTGTTAGAGTTATGGTAGGGTTTAGGGTTAGGGTACGCAGTAGGATTAGGGTATTTATTAAACGTATCCCACTCTCTAGATACCACTTAGAACGTAAAGGAATATTATTAGGAATCCAGCCTTGGAGAAGAGTTTAGGCACTAGGATAATATCAGGAACACACCCATTATAAAGAAATCACATTAGGATGCTCTTTTTAACCTGTTCCTTAAAACACTAGTGCTTAGGAAGTCTATTTGAAGCAGAAGCAGTCAAGGGTAGCTTAGGGATAGGGTTAGTGTTAGGGTACTGCTTATGGTACGGGTTCGGGTACGGGTTCGGGTACGGCGTAGGGTAAGGGTTAGGGTTAGGGTTAGGGTTAGTTTTAGGGTTAGGGCTCGGTTTAGTGTACGGGTTAGGATTGGGGTACGTGTTAGGGTTAGGGTAGGGGTTAGGGTTAGGGTACGCGTTAGGGTTAGGGTATTTATTAAACCTATCCCACTCTCTAGATACCACTTAGCACGTAAAGGAATATTATTTGGGTCCAGCCATGGAGAATAGTTTACACACTAGGATAACATAAGGAACACACCTATTATAAAGAAATGACATTAGGATTCTCTTTTTACTCTGTTCCTTAAAACACTAGTGCTTAGGAAATCTAATGGAGGTAGAAGCAGTCAAGGGTAGCTTAGGGTTGGCGTTAGGGTTAGGGTATGGCTTAGGGTACGGGTTCGGCTACGGGTTAGGTTTTGTGTTAGGTTTAGGATTAGGGTTAGTTTTAGGGTTAGGGCTCGGTTTTGGGTATGGGTTAGGATTAGGGTACGTGTTAGGTTTATGGTAGGGTTAGGGTTAGGGTACACCTTAGGTTTAGGGTATTTATTAAACCTATGGCACACTCTAAATAACACTTAGCACGTAAATGAATATTATTTGGGGTCCAGCCATGGAGAAGAGTTTAGACACTAGGATAAGATAAGGAACACACCCGTTAAAAAGAAATCACATTATGATTATCTTTTTAACCTGTTCCTTAAAACACTAGTGCTTAGGAAATCTATTTGAGGCATAATCAGTCAAGGGTAGCTTCGGGTTACAGTTAGGGTTAGGGTTAGTGTTAGGGTACGGCTTAGGGTACGGGTTCGGGTACGGGTTCTAGTACGGGTTCGGGTATGTGTTAGGGTTACGTTTAGTTTTAGGGTTAGGGCTCGGTTTAGGGTACAGGTTAGGATTAGTGTAGGTGTTAGGGTTAGGGTAGGGGTCAGGATTTGGGTATGCGTTAGGGTTAGGGTATTTATTAAACCTATCCCACTCTCTAGATACCACTTAGAACGTCAAAGAATATTATTTGGAATCCAGCCATGGAAAAGAGTTTAGACACTAGGATAAGATACGGAACACACTCATTATAAAGAAAACACATTAGGATTCTCTTTTTAACCTGTTCCTTAAAACACTAGTGCTTAGGAAATCTATTGGAAGCAGAAGCAGTCAAGGGTAGCTTAGGGTTAGGGTTAGGATTAGGGTACTGCTTATGGTACGGGTTCGGGTACGGGTTCAGGTATGGCATAGTGTATGGGTTACAGTTAAGATTAAGTTTAGTTTTAGGGTTAGGGCTCGGTTTAGGTTACGGGTTAGGATTGGGGTACGTGTTAGTGTAACGGTGGGGATAGGGTAAGGGTACGAGTTAGGGTTAGGGTATTTATTAAACCTATCTCACTCTCTAGATACCACTTAGCATGTAAAGGAATATTATTTGGGTCCAGCCATGGAGAAGAGTTTAGACACTAGGATAAGATAAGGAACACACCCATTATAAAGAAATCACATTAGGATTCTCTTTTTAACCTGTTCCTTAAAACACTAGTGCTTAGGAAATCTATTGGAGGCAGAAGCAGTCAAGGGTAGCTTAGGGTTAGGCTTAGGGTTAGGGTACGATTTAGGGTACGGGTTCGGTTACGTCGTGGAGTATGGGTTACGGTTAGGTTTAGGGTTAGTTTTAGAGTTAGGGCTCTGTTTTTTGGTACAGGTTAGGATTAGGTTGCGTGTTAGGGTTAGGGTAGGGGTTAGGGTTAGGGTACGCATTAGGTTTAGTGTATTTATTAAACCTATCCCACACTCTAGGTAACACTTCGCACGTAAAGGAATATTATTTGGGTTCCAGCCATGGAAAAGTGTTTAGACAGTAGCAAAATATAAGGAACAAACCCATTAAAAAGAAATCACATTAGGATTCTCTTTTTTACCTGTTCCTTAAAACACTAGGGCTTAGGAAATCTATTTAAGGCATGAGCAGTCAAGGGTAGCTTCGGGTTAGTGTTAGGGTTAGGGTTAGTGTTAGGGTACGGCTTAGGGTATGGATTCGGGTAAGGGTTCGAGTATGGGTTAGGGTTAGGTTTAGGGTTAGTTTTAGGGTTAGGGCTCGGTTTAGGGTACGAATTAGGATTAGTGTAGGTGTTAGGGTTAGGGTAGGGGTTAGGGTTAGTGTACGCGTTCGGTTTAGGGTATTTATTAAACCTATCCCACTCTCTAGATACCACTTAGAACGTAAAAGAATATTATTTGGAATCCACGGATGGAAAAGAGTTTAGACACTAGGATAGGATAAGGAACACACCCATTATAAAGAAATCACATTAGGATTCTCTTTTTAATCTGTTCTTTAAAACACTAGTGCTTACGAAATCTATTGGAGGCAGAAGCATTCAAGGGTACCTTAGGGTTAGGGTTAGTGTACGGCTTATGGTACGGGTTCGGTTACGGGTTCGGGTACGGCGTAGGGTATGGTTTAGGGTTAGTTTTAGGGTTAGTTTTAGGGTTAGGGCTCGTTTTAGGGTACAGGTTAGGATTAGGGTACGTGTTAGGGTAATGGTAGGGGATAGGGTTAGGGTACGCGTTAGGGTTAGGGTATTTATTAAACCTATACCACTCTCTAGATACCACTTAGCACATAAAGAATATTATTTGGTGTCCAGGCATGGAGAAGAGTTTAGACATTAGGATAAGATAAGGAACACACCCGATATAAAGAAATCACATTAGGATTCTCTTTTTAACCTGTTCCATAAAACACTAGTGCTTAGGAAATCTATTGGAGGCATAATCAGTCCAGGGTAGCTTCTTGTTACAGTTAGGGTTAGGGTTAGTGTTAGGGTACGGCTTAGGGTACGGATTCGGGTACGGGTTTGGGTATGGGTTAGGGTTAGGTTTAGTTTTAGGGTTAGAGCTCGGTTTAGGGTACAGGGTAGGATTTTTGTAGGTGTTAGGTTTAGGGTAGGGGTTAGGATTTGGGTACGCGTTAGGGTTAGGGTATTTATTAAACCTATCCCACTCTCCAGATACCACTTAGAACTTAAAAGAATATTATTTGGAATCCATCCATGGAAAAGAGTTTAGACACTACGATAAGATAAGGAACACACCCATTATAAAGAGATCACATTAGTATTCTCTTTTTAACCTGTTCCTTAAAACACTAGTGCTTAGGAAATCTATTGGAAGCAGAAGCAGTCAAGGGTAGCTTAGGATTAGAGTTAGGGTTAGGGTACTGCTTATGGTACGGGTTCGGGTACGGGTTCAGATACGGCGTAGGGTATGGGGTAGGGTTAGGTTTAGGTTTAGTTTTAGGGTTAGGTCTCGGTTTAGTGTACGGGTTAGGATTAGGGTACGTGTTAGGGTTAGGGTATGAGTTAGGGTTAGGGTACGCCTTAGGGTTAGGGTATTTGTTAAACCTATCCCACACTCTAGATAACACTTAGCACGTAAATGAATATTATTTGGGGACCAGCCATGGAGAAGAGTTTAGACAGTAGGAAAAGATAAGGAACACACCCATTATAAAGTAATCACATTAGGATTCTTTTTAACCTGTTCCTTAAAACACTAGTGCTTAGGAAATCTATTTGAGGCATAAGCAGTGAAGGGTAGCTTCGGGTTAGTGTTAGGGTTAGGGTTAGTGTTAGGGTACGGCTTAGGGTTCGGATTCGGGTACGGGTTCGTGTATGGGTTAGGGTTAGGGTTAGTTTTAGGGTTAGGGCTCGGTTTAGGGTACGGGTTAGGATTAGTGTAGGTGTTAGGGTTAGGGTACACGTTAGGTTTAGGGTATTTATTAAACCTATCCCACTCTCTAGATACCACTTAGAACGTACAACAGTATTATTTGGAATCCAGCCTTGGATAAGAGTTTAGACACTAGGGTAGGATAAGGAACACACCCATTATAAAGAAATCACATTAGGATTCTCTTTTTAATCTGTTCCTTAAAACACTAGTGCTTAGGAAATCTGTTGGAGGCAGAAGCAGTCAAGGGTACCTTAGGGTAAGGGATAGGGTTAGGGTACTGCTTATGGTAAAGTTTCGGGTACGGGTTCGGGTACGGCGTAGGGTATGGGTTAGTGTTATGGTTAGTTTTAGGGTTAGGGATCGATTTAGGGTACGGGTTAGTACTGGGGTACGTGTTAGGGTTACGGTAGGGGTTAGGGTTAGGGTATGCCTTAGGGTTAGAGTATTTATTAAACCTATCCCAATCTCTATATACCACTTAGCAGGTAAAGGAATATTATTTGTGGTCCAGCCATGGAGAATAGTTTACAGACTAGGATAACATAAGGAACACACCTATTATAAGGAAATGACATTAGGATTCTCTTTTTAACCTGTTCCTTAAAACACTAGTGCTTAGGAAATCTAATGGAGGTAGAAGCAGTCAAAGGTACCTTAGGGATAGGGTTAGGGTTATGGTACAGCTTATGGTTCGGGTTCGGTTACGGGTTCGGGTACGTCGTAGGGTATGGTTTAGGGTTAGGTTTAGGGTTAGTTTTATGGTTAGGGCTCGGTTTAGGGTACAGGTTAGGATTAGGGTACGTGTTAGGGTAACGGTAAGGGATAGGGTTAGCGTACGCGTTAGGGTTACATTATTTATTCAACCTATCCCACTCTCTAGATACCACTTAGAACGTAAAGGAATATTATTTGGAATCCAGCCTTGGAGTAGAGTTTTGGCACTAGGATAATATCAGGAACACACCCATTATAAAGAAATCACATTAGGATTGTCTTTTTAACCTGTTCCTTACAACACTAGTGCTTAGGAAATGTATTGGAAGCAGAAGCAGTCAAGGGTAGCTTAGGGTTAGGGTTAGGGTTAGGGTTAGGGTACTGCTTATGGTACGGGTTCGGGTACGGCGTAGGGTAAGGGTTAGGATTAGGGTTAGTTTTAGGGTTAGGGCTCGGTTTAGGGTACAGGTTAGGAATGGGGGTACGTGTTAGGGTTAGGGTAGGGGTTAGCGTTAGGGTACGTGACAGGGTTAGGTTATTTATTAAACTTATCCCACTCTCTCGATACCACTTAGCACATAAAGGAATAGTATTTGGGGTCCAGCCATGGAGAATTGTTTACAAACTAGGATAACATAAGGAGCACACCTATTGTAAAAAAATCACATTAGGATTCTCTTTTTGACCTGTTCCTTAAAACACTAGTGCTTAGGAAATCTATTGGAGGCAGAAGCAGACAAGGCTAGCTTAGGGTTAGGGTTAGTGTTAGGGTTAGGGTACGGCTTAGGGTACGGATTCGGGTACGGCATAGGGTATGGGTTAGGGTTAGGGTTAGAGTTAGTTGTAGGGTTAGGGCTTAGTTTAGGTTACGGATTAGGATTAGGGTACGTGTTAGGGTTAGGGTGGGGGTTAGGGTTAGGGTACGCATTAGGTTTAGGGTTTTTATTAAACCTATCCCACACTCTAGATAACACTTAGGACGTAAAGGAATATTATTTGTTTTCTAGCCATGGAGAAGAGTTTAGAGAGTAGGAAAAGATAAGGAACACACCCATTATAAAGAAATCACATTACGATTCTCTTTTTAACCTGTTCCTTAAAACACTAATGCTTAGGAAATCTATTGGATGCAGAAGCAATCAAGGGTAGCTTAGGGTTAGGGTTAGGGTTAGGGTTAGGGTACTGCTTATGGTACGGGTTCGGGTACGGGTTCGGGTACGGCGTAGGGTAAGGGTTAGGATTAGGGTTAGTTTTAGGGTTAGGGCTCGGTTTAGGGTACGGGTTAGGAATGGGGGTACGTGTTAGGGTTAGGGTAGGGGTTAGCGTTAGGGTACGTGATAGGGTTAGGTTATTTATTAAACCTATCCCACTCTCTCGATACCACTTAGCACATAAAGGAATAGTATTTGGGGTCCAGCCATGGAGAATTGTTTACAAACTAGGATAACATAAGGAGCTCACCTATTATAAAAAAAATCACATTAGGATTCTCTTTTTGACCTGTTCCTTAAAACACTAGTGCTTAGGAAATCTATTGGAGGCAGAAGCAGACAAGGCTAGCTTAGGGTTAGGGTTAGTGTTAGGGTTAGGGTACGGCTTAGGGTACGGATTCGGGTACGGCATAGGGTATGGGTTAGGGTTAGGGTTAGAGTTAGTTGTAGGGTTAGGGCTCAGGTTAGGGTATGGGTTAGGATTAGGGTACGTGTTAGGGTTAGGGTAGGGGTTAGGGTTAGGGAACGCATTAGGTTAAGGTTATTTATTAAACCTATCCCACACTCTGGATAACACTTTGCATATAAAGGAATATTATTTGGGGTCCAGCCATGGAGAAGCGTTTAGACAGTAGGAAAAGATAAGGAACACACCCATTATAAAGAAATCACATTAGGATTCTCTTTTTAACCTGTTCCTTAAAACATTAGTGCTTAGGAAATCTATTGGATGCAGAAGCAGTCAAGAGTAGGTTAGGGTTATGGTTAGGGTTAGGGTTAGGGTACTGCTAATGGTTAGGTTTTGGGTACAGGTTCGGATACGGCGTAGGGTATGGGTTAGCGTAAGCGTTAGGGTTAGTTTTAGGGTTAGGGATCGGTTTAGGGTACAGGTTAGTATTGGGGTACGTGTTAGGGTTAGGGTAGGGGTTAGGGTTAGTGTAAGCGTTAGGTTTAGGGTATTTATTAAACCTATCCCACTCTCTAGATACCACTTAGCACGTAAAGGAATATTATTTGGGGTCCAGCCTTGGAGAATAGTTTACACACTAGCATAACATACGGAACACACCTATTATAAAGAAATCACATTAGGATTCTCTTTTTAACCTGTTCTTTAAAACACTAGTGCTTAGGAAATCTATTGGAGGCAGAAGCAGTCAAGGCTAGCTTAGGGTTAGTGTTAGGGTTAGGGTTAGGGTACGGCTTAGGGTACGGATTTGGGTACAGCATAGGGTATGTGTTAGGGATAGGGTTAGAGTTAGTTGTAGGGTTAGGGCTTAGTTTAGGTTACGGATTAGGATTTGGGTACGTGTTAGGGTTAGGGTGGGGGTTAGGGTTAGGGTACGCATTAGGTTTAGGGTTTTTATTAAACCTATCCCACACTCTAGATAACACTTAGGACGTAAAGGAATATTATTTGTGTTCTAGCCATGGAGAAGAGTTTAGAGAGTAGGAAAAGATAAGGAACACACCCATTATAAAGAAATCACATTACGATTCTCTTTTTAACCTGTTCCTTAAAACACTAATGCTTAGGAAATCTATTGGATGCAGAAGCAGTCAAGGGTAGCTTAGGGTTAGGGTTAGGGTTAGGGTTAGGGTTAGGGTACGGCTTAGGGTACGGGTTCGCGTACGGCGTAGGGTATGGTTTAGGCTTAGTGTTAGGGTTAGTTTTGCGGTTAGGGCTCGGTTTAGGGTACGGGTTAAGATTAGGGTACGTGTTAGGGTTAGGGTAGGGGATAGGATTAGGGTACACGTTAGGGTTAGGTTATTTATTAACCCTATCCCTCTCTCTAGATACCACTTAGCACTTAAAGGAATATTATTTGGGGTCCAGCCATGGAGAAGAGTTTAGACACTAGGATAAGATAAGGAACACACCCATAATAAAGAAATCACTTTGGGATTCTCTTTTTAATCTGTTCCTTAAAACACTAGTGTTTAGGAAATCTATTGGAGGCAGAAGCAGTCAAGGGTAGCTTAGGTTTAAGGTTAGGGTTAGGGTTAGGGTTAGGGTTAGGGTACGGCTTAGGGTACGAGTTCGGCTACGGCGTAGAGTATGGGTTAGGGTTAGGGTTAGGGTTAGTTTTAGAGTTAGGGCTCGGTTTTCGGAAAAGGTCAGGATTAGGTTACGTTTTAGGGTTAGGGTACGCGTTAGGGTTAGGGTACGCGTTAGGGTTAGGGTATTTATTAAACCTATCCCACTCTCTAGATACCACTTAGCACGTAAAGGAATATTATTTGGGGTCCAGCCATGGAGAAGAGTTTAGACACTAGGATAAGGTAAGGAACACACCCGTTATAAAGAAATCACATAACGATTAACTTTTTAACCTGTTCCTTAAAACACTAGGGCTTAGGAAATCTATTGGAGACAGAAGCAGTCAAGGGTACCTTAGGGTTAGGGTTAGGGTACGGCTATGGTACAGGTTCGGATACGTCGTAGGTATGGTTTAGGGTTAGGGTTAGCATTAGTTTTAGGGTTAGGTCTAGGTTTAGGGTACAGGTTAGGATTACGTTAAGTGTTAGGGTTAGGGTAGGGGTTAGGGTTAATGTACGCGTTAGGGTTAGGGCATTTATTAAACCTGTCCCACTCTCTAGATACCACTTAGTATGTAAAGGAATATTATTTGTGGTTCCCCCATGGAGAAGAGTTTACACACTAGGATAATATAAGGAACACACCCATTATAAAGAAATCACATTAGGATTCTCTTTTTAACCTGTTCCTTAAAACACTAGTGCTTAGGAAATCTATTGGAGTCAGAAGGAGTCAAGGCTAGCTTTGGGTTAGCGTTAGTGTTAGGGTACGATTTAGGGTACGGATTCGGGTATGGGTTCAGGTACGGCGTAGGGTATGGGTTAGGGTTACATTAGTTTTAGTGTTAGGGCTCGGTTTAGGGTACGGTTTAAGATTAGTGTACGTGTTCGTGTTAGGGTAGGAGTTACGGTTAGGGTACGCATTAAGGTTAGGTTATTTATTAAACCTATCCCACTCTCTAGATACCACTTAGCACATAAAGGAATATTATTTTGGGTCCATCAATGGAGAAGAGTTTAGACACTAGGATAAGATAAGGAACACACCCATTATAAATAAATCACATTAGGATTCTCTTTTTAACCTGTTCCTTAAAACACTAGTGCTTAGGAAATCTATTGGATGCAGAAGCAGTCAAGGGTAGCTTAGGGTTAGGGTACTGCTTATGGTAAGGTTTCGGGTACGGGTTCGTGTACGGCATAGGGTATGGCTTAGGGTTAGGGGTAGGACTAGTTTTAGGGTTAGGGCTCGGTTTAGGGTACGGGTTAAGATTAGGGTACGTGTTAGACTTAGCGTAGTGGATAGGGTTAGGATACGCGTTAAGGTTAGGTTATTTATTAAACCTATCCCACTCTCTAGATACCACTTAGCATGTAAAGGAATATTATTTGTGGTTCCCCCATGGAGAAGAGTTTAGACACTAGGATAAGATAAGGAACACACCCATTATAAAGAAATCACATTAGGATTCTCTTTTTAACCTGTTCCTTAAAACACTAGTGCTTAGCAAATCTATTGGAGGCAGAAGGAGTCAAGGGTAGCATCGGGATAGGGTTAGTGTTAGGGTTAGTGTTAGGTTACGGCTTAGGGTACGGATTCGGGTACGGCGTAGCGTATGGGTTAGTGTTAGGGTTAGTTTTAGGGTTAGGGCTCGGTTTAGGGTACGGGTTAACATTAGTGTACTTGTTAGAGTTATGGTAGGGTTTAGGGTTAGGGTACGCAGTAGGATTAGGGTATTTATTAAACGTATCCCACTCTCTAGATACCACTTAGAACGTAAAGGAATATTATTAGGAATCCAGCCTTGGAGAAGAGTTTAGGCACTAGGATAATATCAGGAACACACCCATTATAAAGAAATCACATTAGGATGCTCTTTTTAACCTGTTCCTTAAAACACTAGTGCTTAGGAAGTCTATTTGAAGCAGAAGCAGTCAAGGGTAGCTTAGGGATAGGGTTAGTGTTAGGGTACTGCTTATGGTACGGGTTCGGGTACGGGTTCGGGTACGGCGTAGGGTAAGGGTTAGGGTTAGGGTTAGGGTTAGTTTTAGGGTTAGGGCTCGGTTTAGTGTACGGGTTAGGATTGGGGTACGTGTTAGGGTTAGGGTAGGGGTTAGGGTTAGGGTACGCGTTAGGGTTAGGGTATTTATTAAACCTATCCCACTCTCTAGATACCACTTAGCACGTAAAGGAATATTATTTGGGTCCAGCCATGGAGAATAGTTTACACACTAGGATAACATAAGGAACACACCTATTATAAAGAAATGACATTAGGATTCTCTTTTTACTCTGTTCCTTAAAACACTAGTGCTTAGGAAATCTAATGGAGGTAGAAGCAGTCAAGGGTAGCTTAGGGTTGGCGTTAGGGTTAGGGTATGGCTTAGGGTACGGGTTCGGCTACGGGTTAGGTTTTGTGTTAGGTTTAGGATTAGGGTTAGTTTTAGGGTTAGGGCTCGGTTTTGGGTATGGGTTAGGATTAGGGTACGTGTTAGGTTTATGGTAGGGTTAGGGTTAGGGTACACCTTAGGTTTAGGGTATTTATTAAACCTATGGCACACTCTAAATAACACTTAGCACGTAAATGAATATTATTTGGGGTCCAGCCATGGAGAAGAGTTTAGACACTAGGATAAGATAAGGAACACACCCGTTAAAAAGAAATCACATTATGATTATCTTTTTAACCTGTTCCTTAAAACACTAGTGCTTAGGAAATCTATTTGAGGCATAATCAGTCAAGGGTAGCTTCGGGTTACAGTTAGGGTTAGGGTTAGTGTTAGGGTACGGCTTAGGGTACGGGTTCGGGTACGGGTTCTAGTACGGGTTCGGGTATGTGTTAGGGTTACGTTTAGTTTTAGGGTTAGGGCTCGGTTTAGGGTACAGGTTAGGATTAGTGTAGGTGTTAGGGTTAGGGTAGGGGTCAGGATTTGGGTATGCGTTAGGGTTAGGGTATTTATTAAACCTATCCCACTCTCTAGATACCACTTAGAACGTCAAAGAATATTATTTGGAATCCAGCCATGGAAAAGAGTTTAGACACTAGGATAAGATACGGAACACACTCATTATAAAGAAAACACATTAGGATTCTCTTTTTAACCTGTTCCTTAAAACACTAGTGCTTAGGAAATCTATTGGAAGCAGAAGCAGTCAAGGGTAGCTTAGGGTTAGGGTTAGGATTAGGGTACTGCTTATGGTACGGGTTCGGGTACGGGTTCAGGTATGGCATAGTGTATGGGTTACAGTTAAGATTAAGTTTAGTTTTAGGGTTAGGGCTCGGTTTAGGTTACGGGTTAGGATTGGGGTACGTGTTAGTGTAACGGTGGGGATAGGGTAAGGGTACGAGTTAGGGTTAGGGTATTTATTAAACCTATCTCACTCTCTAGATACCACTTAGCATGTAAAGGAATATTATTTGGGTCCAGCCATGGAGAAGAGTTTAGACACTAGGATAAGATAAGGAACACACCCATTATAAAGAAATCACATTAGGATTCTCTTTTTAACCTGTTCCTTAAAACACTAGTGCTTAGGAAATCTATTGGAGGCAGAAGCAGTCAAGGGTAGCTTAGGGTTAGGCTTAGGGTTAGGGTACGATTTAGGGTACGGGTTCGGTTACGTCGTGGAGTATGGGTTACGGTTAGGTTTAGGGTTAGTTTTAGAGTTAGGGCTCTGTTTTTTGGTACAGGTTAGGATTAGGTTGCGTGTTAGGGTTAGGGTAGGGGTTAGGGTTAGGGTACGCATTAGGTTTAGTGTATTTATTAAACCTATCCCACACTCTAGGTAACACTTCGCACGTAAAGGAATATTATTTGGGTTCCAGCCATGGAAAAGTGTTTAGACAGTAGCAAAATATAAGGAACAAACCCATTAAAAAGAAATCACATTAGGATTCTCTTTTTTACCTGTTCCTTAAAACACTAGGGCTTAGGAAATCTATTTAAGGCATGAGCAGTCAAGGGTAGCTTCGGGTTAGTGTTAGGGTTAGGGTTAGTGTTAGGGTACGGCTTAGGGTATGGATTCGGGTAAGGGTTCGAGTATGGGTTAGGGTTAGGTTTAGGGTTAGTTTTAGGGTTAGGGCTCGGTTTAGGGTACGAATTAGGATTAGTGTAGGTGTTAGGGTTAGGGTAGGGGTTAGGGTTAGTGTACGCGTTCGGTTTAGGGTATTTATTAAACCTATCCCACTCTCTAGATACCACTTAGAACGTAAAAGAATATTATTTGGAATCCACGGATGGAAAAGAGTTTAGACACTAGGATAGGATAAGGAACACACCCATTATAAAGAAATCACATTAGGATTCTCTTTTTAATCTGTTCTTTAAAACACTAGTGCTTACGAAATCTATTGGAGGCAGAAGCATTCAAGGGTACCTTAGGGTTAGGGTTAGTGTACGGCTTATGGTACGGGTTCGGTTACGGGTTCGGGTACGGCGTAGGGTATGGTTTAGGGTTAGTTTTAGGGTTAGTTTTAGGGTTAGGGCTCGTTTTAGGGTACAGGTTAGGATTAGGGTACGTGTTAGGGTAATGGTAGGGGATAGGGTTAGGGTACGCGTTAGGGTTAGGGTATTTATTAAACCTATACCACTCTCTAGATACCACTTAGCACATAAAGAATATTATTTGGTGTCCAGGCATGGAGAAGAGTTTAGACATTAGGATAAGATAAGGAACACACCCGATATAAAGAAATCACATTAGGATTCTCTTTTTAACCTGTTCCATAAAACACTAGTGCTTAGGAAATCTATTGGAGGCATAATCAGTCCAGGGTAGCTTCTTGTTACAGTTAGGGTTAGGGTTAGTGTTAGGGTACGGCTTAGGGTACGGATTCGGGTACGGGTTTGGGTATGGGTTAGGGTTAGGTTTAGTTTTAGGGTTAGAGCTCGGTTTAGGGTACAGGTTAGGATTTTTGTAGGTGTTAGGTTTAGGGTAGGGGTTAGGATTTGGGTACGCGTTAGGGTTAGGGTATTTATTAAACCTATCCCACTCTCCAGATACCACTTAGAACTTAAAAGAATATTATTTGGAATCCATCCATGGAAAAGAGTTTAGACACTACGATAAGATAAGGAACACACCCATTATAAAGAGATCACATTAGTATTCTCTTTTTAACCTGTTCCTTAAAACACTAGTGCTTAGGAAATCTATTGGAAGCAGAAGCAGTCAAGGGTAGCTTAGGATTAGAGTTAGGGTTAGGGTACTGCTTATGGTACGGGTTCGGGTACGGGTTCAGATACGGCGTAGGGTATGGGGTAGGGTTAGGTTTAGGTTTAGTTTTAGGGTTAGGTCTCGGTTTAGTGTACGGGTTAGGATTAGGGTACGTGTTAGGGTTAGGGTATGAGTTAGGGTTAGGGTACGCCTTAGGGTTAGGGTATTTGTTAAACCTATCCCACACTCTAGATAACACTTAGCACGTAAATGAATATTATTTGGGGACCAGCCATGGAGAAGAGTTTAGACAGTAGGAAAAGATAAGGAACACACCCATTATAAAGTAATCACATTAGGATTCTTTTTAACCTGTTCCTTAAAACACTAGTGCTTAGGAAATCTATTTGAGGCATAAGCAGTGAAGGGTAGCTTCGGGTTAGTGTTAGGGTTAGGGTTAGTGTTAGGGTACGGCTTAGGGTTCGGATTCGGGTACGGGTTCGTGTATGGGTTAGGGTTAGGGTTAGTTTTAGGGTTAGGGCTCGGTTTAGGGTACGGGTTAGGATTAGTGTAGGTGTTAGGGTTAGGGTACACGTTAGGTTTAGGGTATTTATTAAACCTATCCCACTCTCTAGATACCACTTAGAACGTACAACAGTATTATTTGGAATCCAGCCTTGGATAAGAGTTTAGACACTAGGGTAGGATAAGGAACACACCCATTATAAAGAAATCACATTAGGATTCTCTTTTTAATCTGTTCCTTAAAACACTAGTGCTTAGGAAATCTGTTGGAGGCAGAAGCAGTCAAGGGTACCTTAGGGTAAGGGATAGGGTTAGGGTACTGCTTATGGTAAAGTTTCGGGTACGGGTTCGGGTACGGCGTAGGGTATGGGTTAGTGTTATGGTTAGTTTTAGGGTTAGGGATCGATTTAGGGTACGGGTTAGTACTGGGGTACGTGTTAGGGTTACGGTAGGGGTTAGGGTTAGGGTATGCCTTAGGGTTAGAGTATTTATTAAACCTATCCCAATCTCTATATACCACTTAGCAGGTAAAGGAATATTATTTGTGGTCCAGCCATGGAGAATAGTTTACAGACTAGGATAACATAAGGAACACACCTATTATAAGGAAATGACATTAGGATTCTCTTTTTAACCTGTTCCTTAAAACACTAGTGCTTAGGAAATCTAATGGAGGTAGAAGCAGTCAAAGGTACCTTAGGGATAGGGTTAGGGTTATGGTACAGCTTATGGTTCGGGTTCGGTTACGGGTTCGGGTACGTCGTAGGGTATGGTTTAGGGTTAGGTTTAGGGTTAGTTTTATGGTTAGGGCTCGGTTTAGGGTACAGGTTAGGATTAGGGTACGTGTTAGGGTAACGGTAAGGGATAGGGTTAGCGTACGCGTTAGGGTTACATTATTTATTCAACCTATCCCACTCTCTAGATACCACTTAGAACGTAAAGGAATATTATTTGGAATCCAGCCTTGGAGTAGAGTTTTGGCACTAGGATAATATCAGGAACACACCCATTATAAAGAAATCACATTAGGATTGTCTTTTTAACCTGTTCCTTACAACACTAGTGCTTAGGAAATGTATTGGAAGCAGAAGCAGTCAAGGGTAGCTTAGGGTTAGGGTTAGGGTTAGGGTTAGGGTACTGCTTATGGTACGGGTTCGGGTACGGCGTAGGGTAAGGGTTAGGATTAGGGTTAGTTTTAGGGTTAGGGCTCGGTTTAGGGTACAGGTTAGGAATGGGGGTACGTGTTAGGGTTAGGGTAGGGGTTAGCGTTAGGGTACGTGACAGGGTTAGGTTATTTATTAAACTTATCCCACTCTCTCGATACCACTTAGCACATAAAGGAATAGTATTTGGGGTCCAGCCATGGAGAATTGTTTACAAACTAGGATAACATAAGGAGCACACCTATTGTAAAAAAATCACATTAGGATTCTCTTTTTGACCTGTTCCTTAAAACACTAGTGCTTAGGAAATCTATTGGAGGCAGAAGCAGACAAGGCTAGCTTAGGGTTAGGGTTAGTGTTAGGGTTAGGGTACGGCTTAGGGTACGGATTCGGGTACGGCATAGGGTATGGGTTAGGGTTAGGGTTAGAGTTAGTTGTAGGGTTAGGGCTTAGTTTAGGTTACGGATTAGGATTAGGGTACGTGTTAGGGTTAGGGTGGGGGTTAGGGTTAGGGTACGCATTAGGTTTAGGGTTTTTATTAAACCTATCCCACACTCTAGATAACACTTAGGACGTAAAGGAATATTATTTGTTTTCTAGCCATGGAGAAGAGTTTAGAGAGTAGGAAAAGATAAGGAACACACCCATTATAAAGAAATCACATTACGATTCTCTTTTTAACCTGTTCCTTAAAACACTAATGCTTAGGAAATCTATTGGATGCAGAAGCAATCAAGGGTAGCTTAGGGTTAGGGTTAGGGTTAGGGTTAGGGTACTGCTTATGGTACGGGTTCGGGTACGGGTTCGGGTACGGCGTAGGGTAAGGGTTAGGATTAGGGTTAGTTTTAGGGTTAGGGCTCGGTTTAGGGTACGGGTTAGGAATGGGGGTACGTGTTAGGGTTAGGGTAGGGGTTAGCGTTAGGGTACGTGATAGGGTTAGGTTATTTATTAAACCTATCCCACTCTCTCGATACCACTTAGCACATAAAGGAATAGTATTTGGGGTCCAGCCATGGAGAATTGTTTACAAACTAGGATAACATAAGGAGCTCACCTATTATAAAAAAAATCACATTAGGATTCTCTTTTTGACCTGTTCCTTAAAACACTAGTGCTTAGGAAATCTATTGGAGGCAGAAGCAGACAAGGCTAGCTTAGGGTTAGGGTTAGTGTTAGGGTTAGGGTACGGCTTAGGGTACGGATTCGGGTACGGCATAGGGTATGGGTTAGGGTTAGGGTTAGAGTTAGTTGTAGGGTTAGGGCTCAGGTTAGGGTATGGGTTAGGATTAGGGTACGTGTTAGGGTTAGGGTAGGGGTTAGGGTTAGGGAACGCATTAGGTTAAGGTTATTTATTAAACCTATCCCACACTCTGGATAACACTTTGCATATAAAGGAATATTATTTGGGGTCCAGCCATGGAGAAGCGTTTAGACAGTAGGAAAAGATAAGGAACACACCCATTATAAAGAAATCACATTAGGATTCTCTTTTTAACCTGTTCCTTAAAACATTAGTGCTTAGGAAATCTATTGGATGCAGAAGCAGTCAAGAGTAGGTTAGGGTTATGGTTAGGGTTAGGGTTAGGGTACTGCTAATGGTTAGGTTTTGGGTACAGGTTCGGATACGGCGTAGGGTATGGGTTAGCGTAAGCGTTAGGGTTAGTTTTAGGGTTAGGGATCGGTTTAGGGTACAGGTTAGTATTGGGGTACGTGTTAGGGTTAGGGTAGGGGTTAGGGTTAGTGTAAGCGTTAGGTTTAGGGTATTTATTAAACCTATCCCACTCTCTAGATACCACTTAGCACGTAAAGGAATATTATTTGGGGTCCAGCCTTGGAGAATAGTTTACACACTAGCATAACATACGGAACACACCTATTATAAAGAAATCACATTAGGATTCTCTTTTTAACCTGTTCTTTAAAACACTAGTGCTTAGGAAATCTATTGGAGGCAGAAGCAGTCAAGGCTAGCTTAGGGTTAGTGTTAGGGTTAGGGTTAGGGTTAGGGTACGGCTTAGGGTACGGATTTGGGTACAGCATAGGGTATGTGTTAGGGATAGGGTTAGAGTTAGTTGTAGGGTTAGGGCTTAGTTTAGGTTACGGATTAGGATTTGGGTACGTGTTAGGGTTAGGGTGGGGGTTAGGGTTAGGGTACGCATTAGGTTTAGGGTTTTTATTAAACCTATCCCACACTCTAGATAACACTTAGGACGTAAAGGAATATTATTTGTGTTCTAGCCATGGAGAAGAGTTTAGAGAGTAGGAAAAGATAAGGAACACACCCATTATAAAGAAATCACATTACGATTCTCTTTTTAACCTGTTCCTTAAAACACTAATGCTTAGGAAATCTATTGGATGCAGAAGCAGTCAAGGGTAGCTTAGGGTTAGGGTTAGGGTTAGGGTTAGGGTTAGGGTACGGCTTAGGGTACGGGTTCGCGTACGGCGTAGGGTATGGTTTAGGCTTAGTGTTAGGGTTAGTTTTGCGGTTAGGGCTCGGTTTAGGGTACGGGTTAAGATTAGGGTACGTGTTAGGGTTAGGGTAGGGGATAGGATTAGGGTACACGTTAGGGTTAGGTTATTTATTAACCCTATCCCTCTCTCTAGATACCACTTAGCACTTAAAGGAATATTATTTGGGGTCCAGCCATGGAGAAGAGTTTAGACACTAGGATAAGATAAGGAACACACCCATAATAAAGAAATCACTTTGGGATTCTCTTTTTAATCTGTTCCTTAAAACACTAGTGTTTAGGAAATCTATTGGAGGCAGAAGCAGTCAAGGGTAGCTTAGGTTTAAGGTTAGGGTTAGGGTTAGGGTTAGGGTTAGGGTACGGCTTAGGGTACGAGTTCGGCTACGGCGTAGAGTATGGGTTAGGGTTAGGGTTAGGGTTAGTTTTAGAGTTAGGGCTCGGTTTTCGGAAAAGGTCAGGATTAGGTTACGTTTTAGGGTTAGGGTACGCGTTAGGGTTAGGGTACGCGTTAGGGTTAGGGTATTTATTAAACCTATCCCACTCTCTAGATACCACTTAGCACGTAAAGGAATATTATTTGGGGTCCAGCCATGGAGAAGAGTTTAGACACTAGGATAAGGTAAGGAACACACCCGTTATAAAGAAATCACATAACGATTAACTTTTTAACCTGTTCCTTAAAACACTAGGGCTTAGGAAATCTATTGGAGACAGAAGCAGTCAAGGGTACCTTAGGGTTAGGGTTAGGGTACGGCTATGGTACAGGTTCGGATACGTCGTAGGTATGGTTTAGGGTTAGGGTTAGCATTAGTTTTAGGGTTAGGTCTAGGTTTAGGGTACAGGTTAGGATTACGTTAAGTGTTAGGGTTAGGGTAGGGGTTAGGGTTAATGTACGCGTTAGGGTTAGGGCATTTATTAAACCTGTCCCACTCTCTAGATACCACTTAGTATGTAAAGGAATATTATTTGTGGTTCCCCCATGGAGAAGAGTTTACACACTAGGATAATATAAGGAACACACCCATTATAAAGAAATCACATTAGGATTCTCTTTTTAACCTGTTCCTTAAAACACTAGTGCTTAGGAAATCTATTGGAGTCAGAAGGAGTCAAGGCTAGCTTTGGGTTAGCGTTAGTGTTAGGGTACGATTTAGGGTACGGATTCGGGTATGGGTTCAGGTACGGCGTAGGGTATGGGTTAGGGTTACATTAGTTTTAGTGTTAGGGCTCGGTTTAGGGTACGGTTTAAGATTAGTGTACGTGTTCGTGTTAGGGTAGGAGTTACGGTTAGGGTACGCATTAAGGTTAGGTTATTTATTAAACCTATCCCACTCTCTAGATACCACTTAGCACATAAAGGAATATTATTTTGGGTCCATCAATGGAGAAGAGTTTAGACACTAGGATAAGATAAGGAACACACCCATTATAAATAAATCACATTAGGATTCTCTTTTTAACCTGTTCCTTAAAACACTAGTGCTTAGGAAATCTATTGGATGCAGAAGCAGTCAAGGGTAGCTTAGGGTTAGGGTACTGCTTATGGTAAGGTTTCGGGTACGGGTTCGTGTACGGCATAGGGTATGGCTTAGGGTTAGGGGTAGGACTAGTTTTAGGGTTAGGGCTCGGTTTAGGGTACGGGTTAAGATTAGGGTACGTGTTAGACTTAGCGTAGTGGATAGGGTTAGGATACGCGTTAAGGTTAGGTTATTTATTAAACCTATCCCACTCTCTAGATACCACTTAGCATGTAAAGGAATATTATTTGTGGTTCCCCCATGGAGAAGAGTTTAGACACTAGGATAAGATAAGGAACACACCCATTATAAAGAAATCACATTAGGATTCTCTTTTTAACCTGTTCCTTAAAACACTAGTGCTTAGCAAATCTATTGGAGGCAGAAGGAGTCAAGGGTAGCATCGGGATAGGGTTAGTGTTAGGGTTAGTGTTAGGTTACGGCTTAGGGTACGGATTCGGGTACGGCGTAGCGTATGGGTTAGTGTTAGGGTTAGTTTTAGGGTTAGGGCTCGGTTTAGGGTACGGGTTAACATTAGTGTACTTGTTAGAGTTATGGTAGGGTTTAGGGTTAGGGTACGCAGTAGGATTAGGGTATTTATTAAACGTATCCCACTCTCTAGATACCACTTAGAACGTAAAGGAATATTATTAGGAATCCAGCCTTGGAGAAGAGTTTAGGCACTAGGATAATATCAGGAACACACCCATTATAAAGAAATCACATTAGGATGCTCTTTTTAACCTGTTCCTTAAAACACTAGTGCTTAGGAAGTCTATTTGAAGCAGAAGCAGTCAAGGGTAGCTTAGGGATAGGGTTAGTGTTAGGGTACTGCTTATGGTACGGGTTCGGGTACGGGTTCGGGTACGGCGTAGGGTAAGGGTTAGGGTTAGGGTTAGGGTTAGTTTTAGGGTTAGGGCTCGGTTTAGTGTACGGGTTAGGATTGGGGTACGTGTTAGGGTTAGGGTAGGGGTTAGGGTTAGGGTACGCGTTAGGGTTAGGGTATTTATTAAACCTATCCCACTCTCTAGATACCACTTAGCACGTAAAGGAATATTATTTGGGTCCAGCCATGGAGAATAGTTTACACACTAGGATAACATAAGGAACACACCTATTATAAAGAAATGACATTAGGATTCTCTTTTTACTCTGTTCCTTAAAACACTAGTGCTTAGGAAATCTAATGGAGGTAGAAGCAGTCAAGGGTAGCTTAGGGTTGGCGTTAGGGTTAGGGTATGGCTTAGGGTACGGGTTCGGCTACGGGTTAGGTTTTGTGTTAGGTTTAGGATTAGGGTTAGTTTTAGGGTTAGGGCTCGGTTTTGGGTATGGGTTAGGATTAGGGTACGTGTTAGGTTTATGGTAGGGTTAGGGTTAGGGTACACCTTAGGTTTAGGGTATTTATTAAACCTATGGCACACTCTAAATAACACTTAGCACGTAAATGAATATTATTTGGGGTCCAGCCATGGAGAAGAGTTTAGACACTAGGATAAGATAAGGAACACACCCGTTAAAAAGAAATCACATTATGATTATCTTTTTAACCTGTTCCTTAAAACACTAGTGCTTAGGAAATCTATTTGAGGCATAATCAGTCAAGGGTAGCTTCGGGTTACAGTTAGGGTTAGGGTTAGTGTTAGGGTACGGCTTAGGGTACGGGTTCGGGTACGGGTTCTAGTACGGGTTCGGGTATGTGTTAGGGTTACGTTTAGTTTTAGGGTTAGGGCTCGGTTTAGGGTACAGGTTAGGATTAGTGTAGGTGTTAGGGTTAGGGTAGGGGTCAGGATTTGGGTATGCGTTAGGGTTAGGGTATTTATTAAACCTATCCCACTCTCTAGATACCACTTAGAACGTCAAAGAATATTATTTGGAATCCAGCCATGGAAAAGAGTTTAGACACTAGGATAAGATACGGAACACACTCATTATAAAGAAAACACATTAGGATTCTCTTTTTAACCTGTTCCTTAAAACACTAGTGCTTAGGAAATCTATTGGAAGCAG
Source organism: Eschrichtius robustus (assembly GCF_028021215.1). Taxonomy (NCBI): domain Eukaryota; kingdom Metazoa; phylum Chordata; class Mammalia; order Artiodactyla; family Eschrichtiidae; genus Eschrichtius; species Eschrichtius robustus. Next base: position 10,101 of record NW_027175484.1, on the reverse strand, counting down.
AAGCAGTCAAGGGTAGCTTAGGGTTAGGGTTAGGATTAGGGTACTGCTTATGGTACGGGTTCGGGTACGGGTTCAGGTATGGCATAGTGTATGGGTTACAGTTAAGATTAAGTTTAGTTTTAGGGTTAGGGCTCGGTTTAGGTTACGGGTTAGGATTGGGGTACGTGTTAGTGTAACGGTGGGGATAGGGTAAGGGTACGAGTTAGGGTTAGGGTATTTATTAAACCTATCTCACTCTCTAGATACCACTTAGCATGTAAAGGAATATTATTTGGGTCCAGCCATGGAGAAGAGTTTAGACACTAGGATAAGATAAGGAACACACCCATTATAAAGAAATCACATTAGGATTCTCTTTTTAACCTGTTCCTTAAAACACTAGTGCTTAGGAAATCTATTGGAGGCAGAAGCAGTCAAGGGTAGCTTAGGGTTAGGCTTAGGGTTAGGGTACGATTTAGGGTACGGGTTTGGTTACGTCGTGGAGTATGGGTTACGGTTAGGTTTAGGGTTAGTTTTAGAGTTAGGGCTCTGTTTTTTGGTACAGGTTAGGATTAGGTTGCGTGTTAGGGTTAGGGTAGGGGTTAGGGTTAGGGTACGCATTAGGTTTAGTGTATTTATTAAACCTATCCCACACTCTAGGTAACACTTCGCACGTAAAGGAATATTATTTGGGTTCCAGCCATGGAAAAGTGTTTAGACAGTAGCAAAATATAAGGAACAAACCCATTAAAAAGAAATCACATTAGGATTCTCTTTTTTACCTGTTCCTTAAAACACTAGGGCTTAGGAAATCTATTTAAGGCATGAGCAGTCAAGGGTAGCTTCGGGTTAGTGTTAGGGTTAGGGTTAGTGTTAGGGTACGGCTTAGGGTATGGATTCGGGTAAGGGTTCGAGTATGGGTTAGGGTTAGGTTTAGGGTTAGTTTTAGGGTTAGGGCTCGGTTTAGGGTACGAATTAGGATTAGTGTAGGTGTTAGGGTTAGTGTACGCGTTCGGTTTAGGGTATTTATTAAACCTATCCCACTCTCTAGATACCACTTAGAACGTAAAAGAATATTATTTGGAATCCACGGATGGAAAAGAGTTTAGACACTAGGATAGGATAAGGAACACACCCATTATAAAGAAATCACATTAGGATTCTCTTTTTAATCTGTTCTTTAAAACACTAGTGCTTACGAAATCTATTGGAGGCAGAAGCATTCAAGGGTACCTTAGGGTTAGGGTTAGTGTACGGCTTATGGTACGGGTTCGGTTACGGGTTCGGGTACGGCGTAGGGTATGGTTTAGGGTTAGTTTTAGGGTTAGTTTTAGGGTTAGGGCTCGTTTTAGGGTACAGGTTAGGATTAGGGTACGTGTTAGGGTAATGGTAGGGGATAGGGTTAGGGTACGCGTTAGGGTTAGGGTATTTATTAAACCTATACCACTCTCTAGATACCACTTAGCACATAAAGAATATTATTTGGTGTCCAGGCATGGAGAAGAGTTTAGACATTAGGATAAGATAAGGAACACACCCGATATAAAGAAATCACATTAGGATTCTCTTTTTAACCTGTTCCATAAAACACTAGTGCTTAGGAAATCTATTGGAGGCATAATCAGTCCAGGGTAGCTTCTTGTTACAGTTAGGGTTAGGGTTAGTGTTAGGGTACGGCTTAGGGTACGGATTCGGGTACGGGTTTGGGTATGGGTTAGGGTTAGGTTTAGTTTTAGGGTTAGAGCTCGGTTTAGGGTACAGGGTAGGATTTTTGTAGGTGTTAGGTTTAGGGTAGGGGTTAGGATTTGGGTACGCGTTAGGGTTAGGGTATTTATTAAACCTATCCCACTCTCCAGATACCACTTAGAACTTAAAAGAATATTATTTGGAATCCATCCATGGAAAAGAGTTTAGACACTACGATAAGATAAGGAACACACCCATTATAAAGAGATCACATTAGTATTCTCTTTTTAACCTGTTCCTTAAAACACTAGTGCTTAGGAAATCTATTGGAAGCAGAAGCAGTCAAGGGTAGCTTAGGATTAGAGTTAGGGTTAGGGTACTGCTTCTGGTACGGGTTCGGGTACGGGTTCAGATACGGCGTAGGGTATGGGGTAGGGTTAGGTTTAGGTTTAGTTTTAGGGTTAGGTCTCGGTTTAGTGTACGGGTTAGGATTAGGGTACGTGTTAGGGTTAGGGTATGAGTTAGGGTTAGGGTACGCCTTAGGGTTAGGGTATTTGTTAAACCTATCCCACACTCTAGATAACACTTAGCACGTAAATGAATATTATTTGGGGACCAGCCATGGAGAAGAGTTTAGACAGTAGGAAAAGATAAGGAACACACCCATTATAAAGTAATCACATTAGGATTCTTTTTAACCTGTTCCTTAAAACACTAGTGCTTAGGAAATCTATTTGAGGCATAAGCAGTGAAGGGTAGCTTCGGGTTAGTGTTAGGGTTAGGGTTAGTGTTAGGGTACGGCTTAGGGTTCGGATTCGGGTACGGGTTCGTGTATGGGTTAGGGTTAGGGTTAGTTTTAGGGTTAGGGCTCGGTTTAGGGTACGGGTTAGGATTAGTGTAGGTGTTAGGGTTAGGGTACACGTTAGGTTTAGGGTATTTATTAAACCTATCCCACTCTCTAGATACCACTTAGAACGTACAACAGTATTATTTGGAATCCAGCCTTGGATAAGAGTTTAGACACTAGGGTAGGATAAGGAACACACCCATTATAAAGAAATCACATTAGGATTCTCTTTTTAATCTGTTCCTTAAAACACTAGTGCTTAGGAAATCTGTTGGAGGCAGAAGCAGTCAAGGGTACCTTAGGGTAAGGGATAGGGTTAGGGTACTGCTTATGGTAAAGTTTCGGGTACGGGTTCGGGTACGGCGTAGGGTATGGGTTAGTGTTATGGTTAGTTTTAGGGTTAGGGATCGATTTAGGGTACGGGTTAGTACTGGGGTACGTGTTAGGGTTACGGTAGGGGTTAGGGTTAGGGTATGCCTTAGGGTTAGAGTATTTATTAAACCTATCCCAATCTCTATATACCACTTAGCAGGTAAAGGAATATTATTTGTGGTCCAGCCATGGAGAATAGTTTACAGACTAGGATAACATAAGGAACACACCTATTATAAAGAAATGACATTAGGATTCTCTTTTTAACCTGTTCCTTAAAACACTAGTGCTTAGGAAATCTAATGGAGGTAGAAGCAGTCAAAGGTACCTTAGGGATAGGGTTAGGGTTATGGTACAGCTTATGGTTCGGGTTCGGTTACGGGTTCGGGTACGTCGTAGGGTATGGTTTAGGGTTAGGTTTAGGGTTAGTTTTATGGTTAGGGCTCGGTTTAGGGTACAGGTTAGGATTAGGGTACGTGTTAGGGTAACGGTAAGGGATAGGGTTAGCGTACGCGTTAGGGTTACATTATTTATTCAACCTATCCCACTCTCTAGATACCACTTAGAACGTAAAGGAATATTATTTGGAATCCAGCCTTGGAGTAGAGTTTTGGCACTAGGATAATATCAGGAACACACCCATTATAAAGAAATCACATTAGGATTGTCTTTTTAACCTGTTCCTTACAACACTAGTGCTTAGGAAATGTATTGGAAGCAGAAGCAGTCAAGGGTAGCTTAGGGTTAGGGTTAGGGTTAGGGTTAGGGTACTGCTTATGGTACGGGTTCGGGTACGGGTTCGGGTACGGCGTAGGGTAAGGGTTAGGATTAGGGTTAGTTTTAGGGTTAGGGCTCGGTTTAGGGTACAGGTTAGGAATGGGGGTACGTGTTAGGGTTAGGGTAGGGGTTAGCGTTAGGGTACGTGACAGGGTTAGGTTATTTATTAAACTTATCCCACTCTCTCGATACCACTTAGCACATAAAGGAATAGTATTTGGGGTCCAGCCATGGAGAATTGTTTACAAACTAGGATAACATAAGGAGCACACCTATTGTAAAAAAATCACATTAGGATTCTCTTTTTGACCTGTTCCTTAAAACACTAGTGCTTAGGAAATCTATTGGAGGCAGAAGCAGACAAGGCTAGCTTAGGGTTAGGGTTAGTGTTAGGGTTAGGGTACGGCTTAGGGTACGGATTCGGGTACGGCATAGGGTATGGGTTAGGGTTAGGGTTAGAGTTAGTTGTAGGGTTAGGGCTTAGTTTAGGTTACGGATTAGGATTAGGGTACGTGTTAGGGTTAGGGTGGGGGTTAGGGTTAGGGTACGCATTAGGTTTAGGGTTTTTATTAAACCTATCCCACACTCTAGATAACACTTAGGACGTAAAGGAATATTATTTGTTTTCTAGCCATGGAGAAGAGTTTAGAGAGTAGGAAAAGATAAGGAACACACCCATTATAAAGAAATCACATTACGATTCTCTTTTTAACCTGTTCCTTAAAACACTAATGCTTAGGAAATCTATTGGATGCAGAAGCAATCAAGGGTAGCTTAGGGTTAGGGTTAGGGTTAGGGTTAGGGTACTGCTTATGGTACGGGTTCGGGTACGGGTTCGGGTACGGCGTAGGGTAAGGGTTAGGATTAGGGTTAGTTTTAGGGTTAGGGCTCGGTTTCGGGTACGGGTTAGGAATGGGGGTACGTGTTAGGGTTAGGGTAGGGGTTAGCGTTAGGGTACGTGATAGGGTTAGGTTATTTATTAAACCTATCCCACTCTCTCGATACCACTTAGCACATAAAGGAATAGTATTTGGGGTCCAGCCATGGAGAATTGTTTACAAACTAGGATAACATAAGGAGCTCACCTATTATAAAAAAAATCACATTAGGATTCTCTTTTTGACCTGTTCCTTAAAACACTAGTGCTTAGGAAATCTATTGGAGGCAGAAGCAGACAAGGCTAGCTTAGGGTTAGGGTTAGTGTTAGGGTTAGGGTACGGCTTAGGGTACGGATTCGGGTACGGCATAGGGTATGGGTTAGGGTTAGGGTTAGAGTTAGTTGTAGGGTTAGGGCTCAGGTTAGGGTATGGGTTAGGATTAGGGTACGTGTTAGGGTTAGGGTAGGGGTTAGGGTTAGGGAACGCATTAGGTTAAGGTTATTTATTAAACCTATCCCACACTCTGGATAACACTTTGCATATAAAGGAATATTATTTGGGGTCCAGCCATGGAGAAGCGTTTAGACAGTAGGAAAAGATAAGGAACACACCCATTATAAAGAAATCACATTAGGATTCTCTTTTTAACCTGTTCCTTAAAACATTAGTGCTTAGGAAATCTATTGGATGCAGAAGCAGTCAAGAGTAGGTTAGGGTTATGGTTAGGGTTAGGGTTAGGGTACTGCTAATGGTTAGGTTTTGGGTACAGGTTCGGATACGGCGTAGGGTATGGGTTAGCGTAAGCGTTAGGGTTAGTTTTAGGGTTAGGGATCGGTTTAGGGTACAGGTTAGTATTGGGGTACGTGTTAGGGTTAGGGTAGGGGTTAGGGTTAGTGTAAGCGTTAGGTTTAGGGTATTTATTAAACCTATCCCACTCTCTAGATACCACTTAGCACGTAAAGGAATATTATTTGGGGTCCAGCCTTGGAGAATAGTTTACACACTAGCATAACATACGGAACACACCTATTATAAAGAAATCACATTAGGATTCTCTTTTTAACCTGTTCTTTAAAACACTAGTGCTTAGGAAATCTATTGGAGGCAGAAGCAGTCAAGGCTAGCTTAGGGTTAGTGTTAGGGTTAGGGTTAGGGTTAGGGTACGGCTTAGGGTACGGATTTGGGTACAGCATAGGGTATGTGTTAGGGATAGGGTTAGAGTTAGTTGTAGGGTTAGGGCTTAGTTTAGGTTACGGATTAGGATTTGGGTACGTGTTAGGGTTAGGGTGGGGGTTAGGGTTAGGGTACGCATTAGGTTTAGGGTTTTTATTAAACCTATCCCACACTCTAGATAACACTTAGGACGTAAAGGAATATTATTTGTGTTCTAGCCATGGAGAAGAGTTTAGAGAGTAGGAAAAGATAAGGAACACACCCATTATAAAGAAATCACATTACGATTCTCTTTTTAACCTGTTCCTTAAAACACTAATGCTTAGGAAATCTATTGGATGCAGAAGCAGTCAAGGGTAGCTTAGGGTTAGGGTTAGGGTTAGGGTTAGGGTTAGGGTACGGCTTAGGGTACGGGTTCGCGTACGGCGTAGGGTATGGTTTAGGCTTAGTGTTAGGGTTAGTTTTGCGGTTAGGGCTCGGTTTAGGGTACGGGTTAAGATTAGGGTACGTGTTAGGGTTAGGGTAGGGGATAGGATTAGGGTACACGTTAGGGTTAGGTTATTTATTAACCCTATCCCTCTCTCTAGATACCACTTAGCACTTAAAGGAATATTATTTGGGGTCCAGCCATGGAGAAGAGTTTAGACACTAGGATAAGATAAGGAACACACCCATAATAAAGAAATCACTTTGGGATTCTCTTTTTAATCTGTTCCTTAAAACACTAGTGTTTAGGAAATCTATTGGAGGCAGAAGCAGTCAAGGGTAGCTTAGGTTTAAGGTTAGGGTTAGGGTTAGGGTTAGGGTTAGGGTACGGCTTAGGGTACGAGTTCGGCTACGGCGTAGAGTATGGGTTAGGGTTAGGGTTAGGGTTAGTTTTAGAGTTAGGGCTCGGTTTTCGGAAAAGGTCAGGATTAGGTTACGTTTTAGGGTTAGGGTACGCGTTAGGGTTAGGGTACGCGTTAGGGTTAGGGTATTTATTAAACCTATCCCACTCTCTAGATACCACTTAGCACGTAAAGGAATATTATTTGGGGTCCAGCCATGGAGAAGAGTTTAGACACTAGGATAAGGTAAGGAACACACCCGTTATAAAGAAATCACATAACGATTAACTTTTTAACCTGTTCCTTAAAACACTAGGGCTTAGGAAATCTATTGGAGACAGAAGCAGTCAAGGGTACCTTAGGGTTAGGGTTAGGGTACGGCTATGGTACAGGTTCGGATACGTCGTAGGTATGGTTTAGGGTTAGGGTTAGCATTAGTTTTAGGGTTAGGTCTAGGTTTAGGGTACAGGTTAGGATTACGTTAAGTGTTAGGGTTAGGGTAGGGGTTAGGGTTAATGTACGCGTTAGGGTTAGGGCATTTATTAAACCTGTCCCACTCTCTAGATACCACTTAGTATGTAAAGGAATATTATTTGTGGTTCCCCCATGGAGAAGAGTTTACACACTAGGATAATATAAGGAACACACCCATTATAAAGAAATCACATTAGGATTCTCTTTTTAACCTGTTCCTTAAAACACTAGTGCTTAGGAAATCTATTGGAGTCAGAAGGAGTCAAGGCTAGCTTTGGGTTAGCGTTAGTGTTAGGGTACGATTTAGGGTACGGATTCGGGTATGGGTTCAGGTACGGCGTAGGGTATGGGTTAGGGTTACATTAGTTTTAGTGTTAGGGCTCGGTTTAGGGTACGGTTTAAGATTAGTGTACGTGTTCGTGTTAGGGTAGGAGTTACGGTTAGGGTACGCATTAAGGTTAGGTTATTTATTAAACCTATCCCACTCTCTAGATACCACTTAGCACATAAAGGAATATTATTTTGGGTCCATCAATGGAGAAGAGTTTAGACACTAGGATAAGATAAGGAACACACCCATTATAAATAAATCACATTAGGATTCTCTTTTTAACCTGTTCCTTAAAACACTAGTGCTTAGGAAATCTATTGGATGCAGAAGCAGTCAAGGGTAGCTTAGGGTTAGGGTACTGCTTATGGTAAGGTTTCGGGTACGGGTTCGTGTACGGCATAGGGTATGGCTTAGGGTTAGGGGTAGGACTAGTTTTAGGGTTAGGCTCGGTTTAGGGTACGGGTTAAGATTAGGGTACGTGTTAGACTTAGCGTAGTGGATAGGGTTAGGATACGCGTTAAGGTTAGGTTATTTATTAAACCTATCCCACTCTCTAGATACCACTTAGCATGTAAAGGAATATTATTTGTGGGTTCCCCCATGGAGAAGAGTTTAGACACTAGGATAAGATAAGGAACACACCCATTATAAAGAAATCACATTAGGATTCTCTTTTTAACCTGTTCCTTAAAACACTAGTGCTTAGCAAATCTATTGGAGGCAGAAGGAGTCAAGGGTAGCATCGGGATAGGGTTAGTGTTAGGGTTAGTGTTAGGTTACGGCTTAGGGTACGGATTCGGGTACGGCGTAGCGTATGGGTTAGTGTTAGGGTTAGTTTTAGGGTTAGGGCTCGGTTTAGGGTACGGGTTAACATTAGTGTACTTGTTAGAGTTATGGTAGGGTTTAGGGTTAGGGTACGCAGTAGGATTAGGGTATTTATTAAACGTATCCCACTCTCTAGATACCACTTAGAACGTAAAGGAATATTATTAGGAATCCAGCCTTGGAGAAGAGTTTAGGCACTAGGATAATATCAGGAACACACCCATTATAAAGAAATCACATTAGGATGCTCTTTTTAACCTGTTCCTTAAAACACTAGTGCTTAGGAAGTCTATTTGAAGCAGAAGCAGTCAAGGGTAGCTTAGGGATAGGGTTAGTGTTAGGGTACTGCTTATGGTACGGGTTCGGGTACGGGTTCGGGTACGGCGTAGGGTAAGGGTTAGGGTTAGGGTTAGGGTTAGTTTTAGGGTTAGGGCTCGGTTTAGTGTACGGGTTAGGATTGGGGTACGTGTTAGGGTTAGGGTAGGGGAGGTTAGGGTACGCGTTAGGTTAGGGTATTTATTAAACCTATCCCACTCTCTAGATACCACTTAGCACGTAAAGGAATATTATTTGGGTCCAGCCATGGAGAATAGTTTACACACTAGGATAACATAAGGAACACACCTATTATAAAGAAATGACATTAGGATTCTCTTTTTACTCTGTTCCTTAAAACACTAGTGCTTAGAAATCTAATGGAGGTAGAAGCAGTCAAGGGTAGCTTAGGGTTGGCGTTAGGGTTAGGGGTATGGCTTAGGGTACGGGTTCGGCTACGGTTAGGTTTTGTGTTAGGTTTAGGATTAGGGTTAGTTTTAGGGTTAGGGCTCGGTTTTGGGTATGGGTTAGGATTAGGGTACGTGTTAGGTTATGGTAGGGTTAGGGTTAGGGTACACCTTAGGTTTAGGGTATTTATTAAACCTATGGCACACTCTAGAATTACACTTAGCACGTAAATGAATATTATTTGGGGTCCAGCCATGGAGAAGAGTTTAGGACACTAGGATAAGATAAGGAACACACCCGTTAAAAAGAAATCACATTATGATTATCTTTTTAACCTGTTCCTTAAAACACTAGTGCTTAGGAAATCTATTTGAGGCATAATCAGTCAAGGGTAGCTTCGGGTTACAGTTAGGGTTAGGGTTAGTGTTAGGGTACGGCTTAGGGTACGGGTTCGGGTACGGTTCTAGTACGGGTTCGGGTATGTGTTAGGGTTACGTTTAGTTTTAGGGTTAGGGCTCGGTTTAGGGTACAGGTTAGGATTAGTGTAGGTGTTAGGGTTAGGGGTAGGGGTCAGGATTTGGGTATGCGTTAGGGTTAGGGTATTTATTAAACCTATCCCACTCTCTAGATACCACTTAGAACGTCAAAGAATATTATTTGGAATCCAGCCATGGAAAAGAGTTTAGACACTAGGATAAGATACGGAACACACTCTTATAAAGAAAACACATTAGGATTCTCTTTTTAACCTGTTCCTTAAAACACTAGTGCTTAGGAAATCTATGGAAGCAGAAGCAGTCAAGGGTAGCTTAGGGTTAGGGTTAGGATTAGGGTACTGCTTATGGTACGGGTTCGGGTACGGGTTCAGGTATGGCATAGTGTATGGGTTACAGTTAAGATTAAGTTTAGTTTTAGGGTTAGGGCTCGGTTTAGGTACGGGTTAGGATTGGGGTACGTGTTAGTGTAACGGTGGGGATAGGGTAAGGGTACGAGTTAGGGTTAGGGTATTTATTAAACCTATCTCACTCTCTAGATACCACTTAGCATGTAAAGGAATATTATTTGGGTCCAGCCATGGAGAAGAGTTTAGACACTAGGATAAGATAAGGAACACACCCATTATAAAGAAATCACATTAGGATTCTCTTTTTAACCTGTTCCTTAAAACACTAGTGCTTAGGAAATCTATTGGAGGCAGAAGCAGTCAAA